>NC_052110.1:3241117-3244704 GCF_012273895.1 Zerene cesonia
TACTGAAAAGTATATATTTACCACATATTACATGAAAAACATTTTCATTAAAAATAACAATATTTACAAATGTAAATAGTTTTGAAACGTTCAATTCTCAATGAATTAACAAAACCACATTTATATATGATTGATATTTTCGGAACGTTGTAGTTAATGATACGTGTTGACACCTCTATCTATCGAGCATTTAAATGCATAAACAAAACTGGGAGGTCAATAAAACATCGTGGATAGGGTTAACAATAGCAGTTAGTCATCCTCCGGTCGTGTTTGCGAGCCCAGGTCAAGAGACAGGAATGCCGGCTAATTGACAGATTAGTGGGGACATCAGCGCCTATGAAATATGTGAGCCGACGCGCCGAAATGCCGTTTGCAGCTCGCTGAGGACCGGAATTAATGTGTTTATCGAAAGATATTTTACAATGGCATTGTTGAGATTTATGTAATACAAATGAGCTGGTGTTGTTTCACGCGATACGTTCACCAGTTAACATATTTATTTCATGTCGACGAGCAAGTACAGAAACGTGTAAATTGAAAATTTTGTCTTCATTTCCATTCTGTATTTATGTCCTACGTTTGTTCTCGTAGGGATGATAAGATTTTATTACAACATACAAAATTCGTGAAGATGACAATTTCATATTAACTACCTACTAAAATTATAAAAGCGAAAGTAAATATCTCTCTGTATGTCTTTTCTTCAAGCTTAAACCACTGATTTAGATAAAAATTCGTATACATACAGGAAAATCTATTTCAGAAATGGCACAGGATAGTTTTAATCCTTGAAATACCATGGGAATGGAAACTACATATACGGGTAAAACTTCGGACTGTCTATTTATTGAGTTAACTACGATGGCAAAGTTGGAGGCGGAAAGCTTATATATATTTTTTGATAACTCAATTAAAACTACCTATAGTAACATATTAATCATCGCGTACCAAACACACCCGAGCTATGACTACCAACTGTAATTAAAATAATAAATACAAACGTTACTGTCACATTCTTTTGCGAAAATTAATAGTTACGTGTGAGTTGATATTTGACAGTTTTAGTATGAATAATTAAACACTACGATCGCCCGTGGCCAGCCTAGGTTGTGTCGTAAAACGGTCAAGAGTGATTTGGTGAGTCCGCACACGTGTGCAGGCATTATGTTAGAGGGCTTTAAATTTTCGCTTACATAAATATCGCTTTGCCGATTTCTCGCTGATAAACCGCACTATTATAGCCGGATTTACGCGCATGAGTTATGAATTTTTATTTGTACGCATAAATCTTAATGGGTGAAGAATTAAAAACATTCTTATAAAAAAATATACTTATGTTTTTCGTTTCATGGTATGTATATATATATAGGTAGATTGCATGAAACATAATTAAATAATAAATCTACATACGCAAACATATTTCATACTAAACTATATTAATATAATAAAAAATACCGTTAAAATATGAAACAAAAAAAAAAAAACACTGTTGTCCCATAATTTTTGTTGGATGAATTATGCTTTAACTAAGTTTAATAAAGCTTCCTTCAGCCCAGTTCTAATCTATCGCTTGTCTATAAACTAGGATTTAGTAATACAATCAAAAGTGTAACGATCGTTTTACGTTCGCGAATCTGGTTTGTGAACACCGATAGCAATCAAAGGTCAATGTTCTTGTTCCGATCCTGGATTTTGTAACACTTAGATGTTACGTTACAAGGGCCGTTGTATCCTAAATGCCCGTTCACTAACAATGACTAGTGATGTGGTGAATTCAATATTGTCGATAGTTTTATTTGCGGTTTGTCAATTTCTCTTTTTATTGTCAGATGTACAAAAAGATTGGTAACTTGTCCGTGTTGAATACTCTTTTTTCCAAATACCTAAGTCAACTGTAATAAATTAGTATATTTTAAACTATTTATATATAACCATATTTATGTCATCTGTTTTATATTTTAGCAAATCACAAAAGAATAACATAATTCTGAAAAATCACAGCACCGTCAAATTTCCGAACACCCAAAAGAAATACTGTATCGATATTTAATTTTACAATCACATCACTCATAGCCATGCAACTCACAATAGATCCGAGTCCCGTCACTAACAATGCCGGACAGTCTATTGATGTATAGCACGAGATAAGGTGGTGAAATCACATATGCCCGTAACGTAAGCGACGCGTGCGCATTGTTCTACCGATGAGCTGATTGAAAAATAATTATCTCAGCCGACTCTTGAGTATTTGTTAATCCATTACGTGTGATTAGTTATCTGTGCGGTACGCTTTAATCGAGAATGACGTTCGGGAGAAAATAGATTAAATATTGTTGTACTTGTACATATAAATATCGGGAATTAGAACATTGTAGCTTTAGAATATTGTAGCATTAGAATATAGTAACACATTGGTTTTATAAGTCAAAACTCTTGGGGATTGGTACTGAAGTTTTTTTATATAAACAATTAACGTTGAAACATATACAAAAGCACAATTAGATTAAAAAAAAATATTGTATGTAGTGTCATTGTTATAATTTTATATAAGACCATTTCACAAGAAAATTCCACAAGAAAGGGAAAATTTTATATTATTATATTTAAAATCATTATATTACCATTGTGACCACGTAAACTATTTTAAGAAAACATTAATTTAAACGGAAAATGATGTGATGATGTCATATATGTCGTAGATTAAAGATGTGCTTATGCTAATTTTTGAGCAAGGTTAAAAAAAATCTAAGTCTAATTAGTCAGTAATTACAGTAATTGATTTTTTATATTAAGTAGCGCTGGAAAAAAATGTATTCCCGACCGTATATGAATGATGTCATTTGCCACTTGCGACCGTTAAAATGAGATGAATTAAAAAAACTAATGAAAACTCAATATTTAGAAAAATATAATTGTTTCTATTGAATATCTTAATATTTTAAAATGTTGTCTGTCGCTACATCTGTCATTTGTTTAATAATAATAGCGATAATAGTATAGACTACCAATTTAATTTATTGTCCCTTTAAATACTCATAAGTTTTGGCGGGATGAAAACTGTTATGCATGTTATGATATCTTTATTCCTATAACCTTTGTAGTCTAAATAGGTGCACTGCGCAGAACATATTTATAATTTATACATCGGTGTCTTTCAAAAGCATTCGAAATGATCAAATAATACAACAATTAGGTCAGATATGCGGTGTTTTATCTATCGGTTAACTCAATTCAATGGCATTATTTTAACAAAATTCAAGGTATCTATTAAACTAGCTGATTTACGCAAGTTCGGCTGCTCTCAAAAGGAAATAATTAGATATTTTGCATTCACTCTTTATCTTTCATTTATTGAGGAATCAATAAATTTACTAGCCCATACAAAAACCATTTTTCACCTTTAATAAATCTTTTCTTTTTGCCCCTTCTACAAAACGAACAAGATTTATAAATTTACCGTAGACTTAGGATGGTATCGTATGCAAAATCAAGAAATCCAATGACGAACGCAACAGCGCAGCGCGTCGAATAAATAATGAATAGATTTATCCAGAATTTTGCAATGCAGCAAGTGGCGCTGTGTG
>NC_052110.1:3245704-3258489 GCF_012273895.1 Zerene cesonia
AGAATAAAAATATCATAAGAGAAAGATATATTTAGTCTAGACTTTAGTTCCATTCAGGGTAAAATCGTAAATCAATTGAACATAATAAATGTATTTCAAAACAAATTTTAACAGGCGATATAAATTCAACACGTCGCAATGTTTTAGATTTGCATTGCTCAGTCAAGATTTTCCTTTACTGTAAATGCAATTAGTCATTGTTTTATCCAAATAATGTTCGACTGCACCTTCGTAGAGCCGACTATCTAATTAAAATCGCTGTTTAATTAATTTTAATTAAACAATGGAAATGTCGCTGTAGTCCCAACTGTCTCTAAATGCCGTCACAGTAACGTGACTTGTGATGCATTTAGATAAAATATTAAATATTTTCCCGAGCTCGTTCGATCGTCCGTGTTCAAGAATAGCTTCATTACTACTTGGATTATGTTAATACCGCTACTCTGAAGTATTATAACATAGAGACACGCGATACATAATAAAAAAAAATATTGAAAATCACCCCCCGCCGTGCTACACTCGCGTCTCAGATTGGCAGAGTGAGTGACGTGCGCTGTCCTTATTGGTCGATAAGATTTGACAGATAAGCTCTAGCGGCACATAAAAGATATGTCCCGAATAAGTACGTAGTTGAAAAAACTCCTAAAACGGTATCATGATAACAAAAAGCCGGTATTGACGTGCAGTCAGTACTATCGTATAAAAACAGCTGTCGACATTTTTTCTCCTTGCTCTTTCGACTTTATGTTATGATGATTTGTTTGGGTTATGAAAGAGTGAGGTTGGCCGCCTTCGGCACTTTAAACGATCAGATTATTCCTTGCGTCTGGGGGAAATACAATCATGTTAAGGATAATTATAATCGAATCTCGTGTCTGTTCACATTTCATAGTTTTCATTTCATAATGTTTAAACAAATCATGAAACCTACTTGGTGCTTTGTTATATATGATTTTTTTTTTAATATTACAGGAGGTCGGTTCTGCTCCTTCTCGCCCTGCATAGAGCAAGTCCAAAGAACATGCATAGCATTGGAGCAAAACGGTTTCCAAGATATCAGTACTATGGAAGTGTTGCAGACCGAACTCAAAGTTAGCAGAAGAACTGTGCCTGTACGCGATTTATCCTTCTTGAAACATAAGGTAAATATCATTAATTTTACGAGTACTTAGGTATCTTTGTTTTTACATATTCATCTATAATAAAATATTTAGATTCGTCTGCCTGTTATGGGAAAAGAATATCGTCTATAACTCTAAGATTATAGCTATAGGTAGACCAAGTTCTTATTCTCAGGATCTACTCGTACTATTACAAATTTTTATAGCACCAAATATTTTCTAGAACACCACAACTATTGCTTCAACAATAGTTTTGAAATATAGAAATACTAATCATAAAAAAAGACACACAAAGTTCAATAGACATTCAAAAACAAAATTCAACAAAGAGATTTAGTGCTCTCGTTGCTTCACAACATCCTTCACGTCGTTGCGAAATATCTCAGAAATCTATTACACTTTTCTCATAGATACTCTATAGCCACTTGAATCGCGAACCTAACAATGAGCCGTACTTGGCGCGTTTATGAAATGTAAATCAGCATCACAAAGCATAACATCAAAGGTTGCATCACCGTATCGTCAGCCTCTGACCCCAGCGACTGACACATTAAGTTAGCTAACGTACGACGGGCGTACCGCGTACGTCGGGAATCGATCAAGGGCTAACAAGCTGATAATTGACAGAATACCAAGGGCCGATGCCTACGTTGCGACACAAATTAGTGCACAAAGATACCGATCTACGTTGGAGGTTGACGCTCTTAATGCAATCTTCTATACGGTGCTTAGGTGGAGCCAATTAGTGGACTGAGCCTTGTTAATGTTATACATCAAATTTATCGACGCGTCCTCGAAACCTGGTTAGTAACGGAAGCTCACTAAATAGTCCTTTAGGGGTCATAATTAATACTTACCAAATAGACAGCCAAAAGTGACCTAATTAATAGATTTGTATTTTAAACGTTTGTAGAACTTATGGAAATTCTTGCGGACTTGATGATTCCCTATTAGTCCTGGTGCTCACATATTTTATTGGTTATCTTCCTTTATGACTTCTCAAACCTAACAAATTTTCTTCAACTTTTTCCAGACCGTTTCCTAGATTTCGTCGCTGAATTTGAACATTAGAAACAAGTTCTTAATGTTTAGGCAACAGAGGCTATAATCCCATGTATATATTAGTATGAGATGGTAGTATCGGCGACATATCGGGTTGCGTTCAAAAACGTCACGCGCGCCGTTTGTCGCGGGCGGTCACGTTCCATCGGTAGCCAGTCGCGTAGTGGTGGAAGAATATCGATTTCAAATAAACTTTATAAAAATTATGTTTCACTTTATCTTAAAATGTTATGATCACGATGATGAATCTCTCGGTGGTGCCTAATAATTGAAGTTTTTATTTAGTAAAATTATTTTAATGATAGCTGTGAGGTACCTTAAATGAATAAAATAAAATCGTAAATCAATGATCGTATAGAGCTATTTCGCTTCTACTGCCGGGGTATGATGCATTTCTTGAACGTTTTTTTATCGATTATTTACGCCAAAGAAGTAAAAAAGGTTGTATTTTTGGGATAAGTATGTATATAAAAAGATATATCTTAATCAAGGTACCAAGTACGCATCATACATACGCATATGGAGAATTCCCTTACCGTTTATTGACCAAACTGTCTTACATCAAATTATCGATAAAAACCACCAGCACTATTCGCTTCAGCTGAGTAGAGGCGTGGGAAAATCGCGAGGGGTTTTTAAAATCTATCTTATAACCAGCATCGGCGCGCGCAGTGCCATATATTAGTAATTACTAGATTACATACTATACTTTGAAATTACCACATTAGGGCAGAGGGAACTTTATGGTAACTTAAATTAGGGCCATAGACATCGTGATCTTACCCTATATAGGGAGATAATGAAAAGGTTATGTTACTGATATTATTGGTTGGTTTATACTTTCTTGGTTAAACTTAATCGGCATTGAATTGAGAAATTTGAGACATTTGAATTTTGGAATATCATTTTCTTTTTAATTTTCATATTTTTTTTTTATTTCAAGCAAGGAGCTAATTAGTATAACTATTCTTATAGCATCTATTTAATAAGGATGACTATTCTAGTATTATATATAGCTATACGCATATATTTATAAAATTTAAAACTTCCCATTCATCGCAAACATGTTAAAACCGAATTAAATAACAAAATGAAACGTTTTTTATAAGTAATAAAATTTTAAATCGCATTAAACACTAAAATACTTATGTCCTAGGGAAAAGATTTTTAACAAGCATGTTTTCCAATTTTATCAAAATGATAAGTACATTGTAAAGATAACAAAAAAAAAAGGTAACATTTAGTTAAAAATACTCGCATTTAACGTGACCGCCTCTCCGAGCTTCAAACGCGAGTCAACGAATGCCATTCTAATTCCCATAATTAAAAGTTATCTAGATACGGATCTATAAAGTTTCGAATATGATTTATGCCTGCGCCGACGCAGCTGCAGGAACAAAGCCATGTTTCAAATTCCCACATTACTTATTGGGATGACTGATTGATGGTAACGCTTTGCTATTGTGCTCTGCGGTGTAGAGATTCTGTGTGTAATAGATGTGGTTTATGTTTGTTGAGTTAAATGGGGATTCTGCGATGTTGAGCCGTGTTTTATGTTCGTTGAAGTGATTTTAATAGGCGGTTTCGTATGATTAGGACTTAATATTGTAACTGGCTTTGATAAGGCTTCATTTAAGGAAATTGTAATATTTGATTTGCTTCCGTTGTAAACGATCAGTTTAAAATATAAACTTTAATTAAGACATTTAATCTCGCAACGTAACCAAATTCGTACCAATTTCACTTACTAGCGTCAAATATTGCAATATCTATGCCAAAAGTCACAGCCCTCTTATCTACTAATGACAATTATTCTGAACTTGATAGTACCAAAATATTTGTTCAAAATATCCTGACATAAATTCCAAGTATGATATCTTGTAAACTAATTCTGACTGTAGATAACTTCAACGATAGATAACGCATAAAGTAATAGAGAATTCGGGTACAATTAATCGGAAAAGTCATTACGCCTACCCATAAATCTGTTTTGCTTGAAGGTGAAATAACCGGTCAGGTAAAGATAATTAGGGTTGTCATCTGAGTTTGTCAATTGTCAATTATATAAGTATTTTTATGAGTGTTATTTGGATGTACTATACTATGTATGTATGTAATGTACCATGAGTATATGCAATAAACATCTGAACCGTATACAATAATAATATTATACTAATTTTACAAAAAGTGCATGAAAATTATTTCTTCTACAATTTTTTTTTACGAGAAAGCCCAATATATTTATAAATACTCTCATTTATAATATTATCCCATTACTTTGTTAGTTTACTTCCAGATTAACTTAAAAACATTTTTTTTATACCAAACATTACACTACCAAAATTAAAACCAAGTCACAAAGCATACAACTGCACAGCGACATCCCTATTGTGGCGCGTGCGCACCCCAGATAACATCTTATCACGGATCGAAACGCGATCTGTCGCTGTCGCCGGTCGCGTGTCCAAACACCGTGTGCGACTGTACCAGACTGACCACTTACGTCAACAGACGACATTGCGTACAGTTTATAATCACATACATTTTGTGTTTGGAATTAGAAGAAAGATATTTCATCGTATGGCGACTGAGAATTTTCTAAACACAAAATCTTGTTAGAAGGGAATAATTTATACAAAGTGTTAGTAAGCACTGTAAATAATCTGGAATAACTCGTTTTTTTTCTGACAAATCAAATTCTACTTACCGTGTGTGCTATATTTAGTGGTCACAAAACTAATTGAGCTTGAACTAATCGAAATGTTTAAATGTATAGAAATCAAACCATTTATATTATCTTAAAAAATAACTTACTTATTATTTTAGTACATAATGAATGTGAAAAAAAAAAACAAAACCCATAGTCACTTATGAAATTTTTAGAATTAAAACTGAACTATCATCATCTTATTAAGCTTTAAAACCAAATAACCATTATTCACTAAAAGTTCATTGCAGTAACATATAAGAAACATTAAACAGAGTTAAATATGATTCATTTATACAATTCAAAGTCGATTTTCATGGAAACCAAAACATAAGTTTTACAACTCAATAAATTGTCAAATGAACGTAACTAAGCAAATTAAAATTGTTAATGTCTCCCTGCGAGGCGAGTTCTGTAATGAGAGCGTTTTAAGTTATGGCCGTGTCGCCAGAAAATCGTAATTTCAAATCTCCGAGTTGACTTGGCAATACATCGAGACTGGTCTATCATTTATACTGAGGATAATTCTAATAATACGAGAGCCATTCACTAGACAGTTTGTACACGCGAATCAAAGAACAAAGAGATTTAGGGCAGTGTAACACGATCCACCATATTGTTGGTGACGCAACAACTGTGTCGCAGCGTGATCGAGGGCCGACAGCCGTGGCTAAAGGATGCGCTTGCGCCGTGAAATCGGTACCCGTGCTGGTGCAAGGGAAATATATTCACGGTGTTTATGTCGTAACTTCCATATATATATTGTTTAATTTCATATACTGGAACATAATAAAAACATTTATTTAGTTTATCAGGTGGTTTTGTGTATTCCTTATTCGAAAACATTGTTAAATATATTAGTATTCCAAAAATATAAAATAACACAGATGAATCTAAACATATTCTAGCTTCGAAGTATTCGAAATATGTTAGCATAAACGTATGGCATACTCATTGCATTTATCTGGAGTTCCTTGAATTCCCCTTAATGTTCCTATAAATATTTATTCCCGGACCAGCTTATCCCACAGTATCGACGCTTGTATACAGAACGACCTTTACTGCAATGCTTGGTAATATCGGCAGGACTCGGACAAACTTTTACCGTTAATACAGCGATCTATAAATTTGCTACTCGACAAAATAATAGGAGAGTCGATAGTTCGATGCTATTAACGCCCAGAAAGATATATTGAGGCGACTCCTCTCAATCTGATACCTTAATACGAACGGTCGTAATAGAAATTTCTCAGTTACGAGATGCCAAGATAATTGCTTTGAATAATGCGTTGACTTCCACTTTGATTTTGAATTACGTGTCTCGCTGTGTGAATTTCGTATTTGAAATGTCTCTCTGTTCATTATTGTAGATATAACTATAACTATTACCTTATAATGATTGCAGACCATCACTGGTATAGTAATATAATCGGAGTTAAATTTCGTGTGATTCTCGTAAAACATACCTTAAGAAACATCTCTCTTGCGAAATCGAGTCCTGTTTGCTTACAAGTCCCTTCTAAACTCACACTCAATATGCACTTTTTAATTGAACTGCACATCTTTTTTCATCGCATTGTATACTTCACTATTATAATATAAATTCCACTGTTCAAAATATAAGTTATATTAATTAGAACTACTTTGTATAACTTGGAAAATGTCCAAATGATTATGGACAAATTTATATCAATTGATGTAAGGTTTCTCAAAAAGAATGAAAAGAGACATTAATAGTACAAATGAAATGTTTATATGGAGATATTTTATTGGAAATCCATTTCATCGCACGCGATCGCTTTATTTTACGCCGTGTTTATTTATTATACAGAACAAATGTATATTTTATCAAACCTTCAAGGTAATAATTGTTTGTCGTACATTTATTTCGCTTGTATATTTAATTCTATGACATTTGATATTACAAAATACGTCCCAGTTCTTTGTTTATTGTCGCAATGAATCTGTAATATTTTTAGTGCCCTGCATTATTTATCGATTCGTAGCCGACTTGTAAGATATTATTTTCTATTGAATCAATAGACATGTGTTGGTGGAGACCTATATAATATGTAACACGGGCGAAGCCGTGGCAGATCCCTAATAAGTAATTAATGTATATGTACAAGTAGGTGCGATATTTAGCAGATTCATATAAGCAGATTCATACAACATAATAATTACGTATGATCAGTTATTTTATTCAAAAATGTTGATAGCATTATTATTACCTTATACCTGACAAATTACAAATTGATTGAAATAATAAGAACGAAAATTAATATTTTACATCTCCATCCAAAAATCCTCTAAAAATGCCTTATCCTATTTATGGCTTAAGATCTTTTCAGGATTTGTTAAAATGAGGTGCGGATTGTGTAATTATCAAGTGGTGTATCTTACCCCTTTATCTTTGCCATAATAAAACAATAAATTCGTTATATTATGCGCCTATTAAATTGTTCGACGATCCACTGTAGCGCCTGAGATCGATTTATGACTTTGACACGTTAATGACTCTATCGAGAAGCGAAGCCGTAGCAATAATAATAATATATAGGATAAAGTAAACTTTAGTCTATGAAACAAGCCAAGATCGAGATCATTTCGGCCAGTTCGTCCTTAATGCATCCGCGTTTACATAAGACCTAGCGAAGTGACACGAGTATTAGATATATTCGTGAAGTAAAAGTTTTAGCCGACGTTTGCGCAAGCCAGGTCACGTTTGAGTACAATACCACCTGTATGATCCGGATCCAGCATGTTACTATTTCGCAACGCATCTAGGACTCCTTAATGGGTAAATATATATTGAATTCGTGCATCATTTGGCACGTTTGTTTATTTATGCCACTGCTTAGTGAGCGGTTATAGTCAATTTAGTGATCAGATTGCCACGCCGGTGAAATATGGGTAACGCGATGTTATGTATATTGCAATTGTTTAATGCCGCTTATGATTTATTTTTATCACTATATTCAATTTGAAAGGCAATTAAATCGTGGCTTGCTGGCGGCTTCAAATGTTAAATATGTTTCCTTGATTCGTAAATGAGATCATTCTTTGACTTTTTATGTAATTTTTGTTCAGTCATTATATCTGTTTTATTATCGATTTTTTGTAACTCATCCTCATCTTTTATTAATGTGTTATTTTTTTTTATTTTTATTCAGTGAATTTTAAAATATTTCTCAATTACTTATAACTTTATTGATTAATGTGGTCACTGGAGACGCAAAATTCTTGCAATTTCGTTTGCCGTCTTCTGAAATTAATACAAAATTGAAAACGAAAATGCCATAAAACCTGTTCGATATTCCGCCCTTATCAACTTTACTAGATTTCGGTCGTAGCTTTCATTTGCTCGGGCTTACAACACCAGCTCGGATAGAGTCGTCAGTCGCATGTACCCGGGCACACAGCAATAAATTAGCACTCCAGTGTTCCCACGAGCGAAACCGTATCAAGATGAGCCTCGAACAACGCTTCGACTCGAAACGGGGACAGCGAAATGCTTTATTTTCTCACTCGATTTATTCCAAGTGACATTCTCTTACGTTTTGTTAGCTGTCACTCGGGCGTTCTAACGAAGTATTGCTTTGTTACTTAACACCGTGTTCTATCAACGATGTGTTGGACTTAATAGAAATACAACGTTTCGTTTAGCCTCTTTGCTTTTGACTGTATTAAAAGGAATTTAATTCGCACTCCTTGAATTTTTTTATGCTAACATCATTCAGCATATTTTATAATCCCTGTTAGGTACTTATTGCAACTGTTCTTTAGTATGTGCAGTGTAGTTAATTTAGAATAAATATAGAATTAAATGCGGTTGGATGAAGAAACACAATAAAAAAATAACAATGCTGCGTCATTGTGTTTCGTACTTATGTCAAATGTCACCATTATAATGAAAGATTCCAATGTATTTGCTCTAAACAAACTTTGCATAGTGTAATGACTTCAACACACGCATCATCTATCAAAGCTTCGGATCCAATAATTTGTTACGCTTCTCTACAAGTGAATGTGTTCCCCGAGATTAGATATCAATTAATTCAAATTTCCAATTATGTCGATGATCATTTATTTGGAAGTGTTCACGGTGTCAAGTTATTTGGAGGAGCACGAGGTCCGGACGGTTACTAATAGTTTTGCTGTATCTTGCATAATCTAGAGTGATTTATTATTTCGCGTGCTCATTTTATTAGCGGCCGTTTATTTAATCGTTTTAAAGAAATGCTTATAAAATTTATTCAAATCGCAATAGAAAGATTCTGCGAAGTGAAGAGCACTTTCTCGTTTATTTTCAAATTCGTTGTTTCGTATACAAGGTATTTCAATTTAGTTGTTATATAATAATGTATGTGTATAGTACCTACACTAGTATTATTCATAAATTCTGATGTTAATTAACTCAGATTTTAAATTATGCCGCCCACAAAAAATCACTTTATCGTTGATCACTCCCAATTAGTTACATACATTATTATATTCGTTTATAATCGTTATATTATTCGAAATAATGTATGTGTTAACTGTATTCAGTATGTATTAAAATGTTCGAGGTTAAAAAAACCTATGAGGATCACAGTGATAGCTTTCTGTCGAAACTATTCTGCTTTATGGACAATGTCAATATACACATGAAACATGTTATTATCATAGAAAATTCTAGAGGATTGCATATTTTTGCTTTCTAATGGATAAATAAACCTAGTTACCACTACAAACACCGTAAAGCTTTTTCATCATACATCGACCTAACAGCCGTATAGGGCTAATTTTAGCTGAAGAACCGCAAATATTTGTTGGAACCCGCCCTCTTACGTGATAACATTGTCGGGATAACGTTCTGGGTTCCTGGTCTTGTAACATCCACCCTATTCATACCTTTAACCCTTAACTTCTTACTTTCATTAACCCGTTCACTACACTGTTCTGCATTATACAAAATGCTCAATACGTCAAAAGTGTAATCATATCGAATCAAATTCTTCACTAACAAAGCAGGAGTTAGGCGTCGCCTTGGGCGTGTTAATGCTAATTATTATAATCAACATGATTAAGCACCACATCCGTAATTGTGATCGATTGGACAATGGCACGGGGCACTGGAATCCGTCTCGACTGGTCATGATCACGATAGTGACCGGTGACGAATCTATCAACCCTGCTTTTGATAACACGAAATACAATACAGTCCCAGAGATTTAAAATGTGTGCATAAAGAACATATCGCGTTGGTTGTAGAACGTTGTAAATAGCAAGGAATTTAGGCAAAATAGGAAAAAAGCTTTAAGCCTAACAGGATAAATCTTTTAAATCTATCATATTTTGATTGCAACGCTATACCAGCGACTATACTATAAATGAGGTGTTCATCCACGTGGCATTCATCCCTTTTAAAGAATTCATCTTCGAAGTTGAGAAATGTTTAACCACATAGCGTTCCGATACCGTGACAATGGAGCATAAACATATATATCGCTGTAGCGAACGCCTAAAGGTCCTATATTTTATACAACGCAAGCTCCCTAGCGTTAGTTACGCATGTCCAACGTCCACATAGTAGCTGACCCCAAAAGCCTGTATCGGATCGTGACCCGCCCTGACCCCGATCTACTTTCCAACTATTGTCTTTGCCTAACACTTGGCATAATTCACCTATAGTTTAACACTGAAATAACTCTGTTGGGACACACGTCGCGTTAGTCATCAGAATTGATTAGCGGTATCATATTTATTCGATATTTTATCGTTGGTTCTATTTAGTAATTTAATACTTGAATGTCAGCAGGGTTTATAATTTACCTTTATTTACACTTTGTCTGCATACGGAACATATTCGTTATATTTGTGAAAATGTTCATGAATGTCTTACAAATTCACTTTTGTTTCTTGGTACCTAGCTAGTCACCTTATTTTGTACACACTTATTCCTTTCATGTTTTAGCCTACATAACATATACAGATCCTACAAGTAAAATCTTCTTTAGTCTAGTTTGCACTCTGAACGTATATAAAATTTTCTATCCTTCAAATAATGTTAGACACATAGCAGTAAGACAATACCACTAATAACATTGAATCGTCGAGAGCCGTTATTTTTTATGGTCCCCAAATTAATAACGTACATTAATCACTTTTCAGCAAACGTCATAACATTTCCCAATACTAATCGTGTTAGACCGCTTGAATGCTTCTAATTGAGCTCTGAAAGCATTGCTTCATTGGATCGATTATTGAAACAATTGCCAAAATTTATTGTTACGCAAACATTAATGAGCATATTCGATGTTGTATTGTTTCGAGTATGGCCTGGATTAATGATATTATTGGTAGCCTCTTGACCTCGCTTGCGTTTAGATGCTATCACAGCTTATCTATGATTATATGTCGAAGTGGTTTGTCTTACGGAACTAGATATGATTGTGGTTTTGCTGTAGGCGTTATGGAAAGCTAGTAGGTTTCAATAGATGCTTTAAATTCCTGGAGAGAAGAAAAATAAAGACTGTTTGCATCGCATTAACAGTCAGAGAACAAGTCGAATTAATAAAGGTGCATGCCTTGATTTTTTAACACCATACAATGTTTATGTGTGTTAAATGAACTCGAAAATTACTTAAACACATATTTAAGTTTATACTGCACAAATATATTCTGTTACATAAACTACAAGAACACATAGATTACAAAAATGTCAAACAAAATCTTTGACTTTCCTTTACGCTAAATCTATTTTTAACACTTCGCTTTTATAGTATAATTTTACGCCTCCCATTCAGTGGCCAAAAATAAGAATACTTTTTATGAGATCGCATCCGTATCGTGATTGCACGCACGGTCAGCCTGGATGGAGATTTTGATTTCTTCTCGTTTGTTTGGCGGTTTTTGTGTTAGGTTAGGGGTTTGATGCGGTTCATTCATTCGGAAATCATCAATCGAGGTGTCGTGACCGCTGGCGGGTCGGGTCACGATGTAGCTACTGGTCAGATGGCGTGTTTTCACGTCGACGGCTACGGATTTGTTAATGAAACCTTTTGGGTTGTTCGCACGCGTGATTTCAAATTTGTGGCGCTTGGGAGAGAGATTTAGTAGCACTGCGACTTATATTTGTAGCAGTCAAAATTGTTTTGTTGGAGGTGTATTCTAAATTAAGCAATGGCACATAATAAAGAATTAATTAAGTTAATAAAATATTGTAACTTCGTGTTCTAGCGGAGACGTAACATCATCACGGAGTATTTTTTTTCGACTGAATTGCAAATACTGTTTAATAGAAACATCGTTCTATATATTCATCAAATTTAATATACTTAAAATATTATATTTAAAAATTTATCATAAACATAACGATTAAATTAGTACACAAATATGCGACAGTACATCCCTTTCACCACTTCTGCTCCTTGTCTGTGGGAAATTCTACATGAAAATGTTCAATTCACAAGCCAAAAGTTAACGAGGGAGCCAATAAATAAACGTTCAATTTATATTATGATTTATCGCTTTTATAAGGTGTTACACCGACTCTAATAGATAACTGTAATCTCAGCACGGATACAGTTAGTACAATTGTGATATCAATATAATGTGAATTTTATTTAATTTCTTTTTAATTTATATCATAAATAAGTATATAATATGGTACTTAATAAAGAAGAAAAAAGGTAATATTCAATTCTCTTAATATAACATTCAAAGCATTTTGCGAATGTAACTCAGAAAATGATCAAGAGATGGCGCTAGTAGTCGACTGAGCGGCGGTATAGAAAAAGTTTATGAGCATCGTAAGATGTTTCGGATTTTTAATCTTAGTTAACTTTGCGCAGAGGCAATATCGTAACCGATGAGGTTAATCCGAGGTGCGATTATTGCTAGTTGAAAACTTT
>NC_052110.1:3259489-3318994 GCF_012273895.1 Zerene cesonia
GTGAAATACCGTCCGCTATGGCAATTTTTGAACGGCCGTTGAGGCCTAATATTCTCTATTTGTACTTAGTCCCAAGTTACTTAATCCAGAGCATTCAGCCCTCATGGTTAGATCAATGTGACATACTAACGGTTCGCCCGGTTTCGCCCGTGGTACATATATAGCCTTCATCAGTAAATTGGCTATCAAACACTGAAAGAATTTTCAAATCGTACCCGATGTTCGTAAGATTAGTGCGTTCAAACAAACAAACTCTTCAGCTTTATAATATATACATTATCTATATATATTTTATTATTATATATATATAATATATACATTACATAATATATACATTATCATAATTTTGGAGATACTTTTTCTTTAGTATTTAGGTTATAAATATATACTATCATTAACATTATATTTTAAAATCACAATCAAAGTTGGAAATAGCCAGCAGCTCAAACAACAATCAAAGCCAGCAGACCTACACACAGTTCATTACATTACACACCATCAACAAATGGCCGTAACAAAAAGGATTAAACGTCGAAACAACTCGAAGATTACGCGTCGATCCAGATTTAATAATGTCAAAAAGATTTGACATTTACCCTCGGTGAAAGTACGGGCTTATTGAGTGGAATCGATTGATCGACTTATAATCGTATTATCGGTTCGCGGGGGGTCCAATAGACTGTGTCGAGTTTATAAGTGTTGGAATCATGCTTAATGAAATGCTGTATAGGATTTGTTCAAATTAGTTTAGGTATGATTGAGAAATAATTTAGAGTTATTATTGCTTAACGGTTGGTCAGTAAACTGTTTCGGTTTTCGTCTGGCGTCTGTATTAAATGTGCGCGTTTGTTTTTTATTGTAGTTGAAATGAAACAGTATGTTAGAATACCTACCTACTTTTATTTGATAACGATAATATCCTACTAATCCTATCTTACTAATATTAAAAGTTTAAGTGCGAAAGTTTGTAAGGATGTGTTTGTGTTTGTTGGTCTTTCACTCAAAAAGTACTGAACCGATTGCAATGAAATTTGATACGTAGATAGTTGGACAACTGGAATAACATATAGGCAACTTTTTATCCCGATATTCCTACGGGATTATTCCTCTGTAATGTTATTGCTCTGACTTAATTCTGAACTAGAGAATTATTAAAATGTACAATTAATTATAATACTTTTGCTTTACTTAGTAGTATGAAAACACGTTTTTATTGTTGATAACACCCTTCGCTTTAAAACGGGGAGAAACATGCACCGAATACATGATCTGATCAAATATTATAAGATGATTACGTCTCGCCGTCCTGCTCTGTATAAGAGCGAGTGAGACAATTTAGTTGATTACTACTACTAAATTCTATGAAGAATCAACTGTTGCGTATTTTATTTTTCTTTAAGTATTGTTATGTATACATTATAGTGATAGTTATCGTGAAATGCGCTGAGTAAATGATTGGGAAAAAACAACGTAAGTAACGGTCATATATCTCTCAACACTCAACGTTGCATTTGTAGGGACTCCATGTTAATGAAACCTCTTCATAACACTTTAAAATATTAGGTTATTACTATAAATATTAGGTACATACTATATGATATAGGTACCTTCTATGAACGAAATAACAATAGCGGATTATTACATTATGTGTTAACTAAAATCTGCAAGTATTGAATAAAAATGAAGTGTTGAGTGATATAGGCTATATAAGTACCATGAGCGAAGCCGCGGCGGACCGCTAGTATTTAATAATTAGATATATATTTTTATTTGGTTACTAGTATAGTATTAGATTATTTAAAAATAAAGTTATATGTAGGATTTTGAATTTATTATACGTAATTATAATGTACATATTCAATATTTCGCTTCAAACATTAAATCGTTCATGCATACACTCTATAAGATCTTGACACAAGACAAATCCCCACTTCACACCGAGTCCTACAAAGTTTGTATGTCTGTGAATCCTACCAGCTCGTGATTTATACGCTCTCCTTACTGACAGATGGCGGCGTAATGGCGCGATTGATTTACGAAACCGATTTAATAGTTACCTAATCGGTGATCGAGCTTAGCCTTTATTAAATACCGCTGACGTGTTTCCGTTCATTGATATGTTGTATATTTCACATTTTTGAATGATGCAGGCAAATTGAGTTCCTACAGTTTACACGCCATCGAATGGTATACTTAATAAGTGTGTGCGATGAACTGTATTCTTAGAATCTTTTCATCACAATTCATATTTCGAATTCACCGTTTATGGAAAAGCCCTCACCCATTAGCTCACAGATGTTAAAACCGTAATAGAGCTAACGATTTTACGTCTGGCGGAATAGTCTTAGCTTATTTATATTCTTTTACTAATTATCAATTCATATTTCTTAGAATTGGACGTCTTGCAGAAGGAAAGACATACGTAAACAATTTTATACCAAACTAGCTGCGCCCCGCGGTTTCACCCGCGTAAGTCCGCATCCCGTAGGAATATCGGGATAAAAAATAGATGTTGGCCGATTCTCAGACCTACCCAATATGCTTACCAAATTTCAGAGGAATCGGTCAAGCCGTTTCGGAGGAGTATGGCAACGAAAACTGTGACACGAGAATTTTATATATATAGAAGATATTGCTTCATTGTACCTCTAGAATTTTAAATATTAAACAAAGAATTTTCAATTTACAGGACCTCGTAGTTTATACTCAACAGTGTCAAGAGTCATTCACGATGCTAGTTTTATATATACATTTTCAATTTGCGGTGACTACTTATTTCAAATTGTGTAATAATTAAACAAACAAATCGTTAGAATATTGGCAAAGTATCCAAGAACATTTTATGTTTGTTTCTACGCTTCTAGAATGTTTTATCATATTACTAACTCCGATTACATCGAATTTATGTGGTGTATTAGAATTACGTCCGCGAGGCCCTAAATATAAGCGTTATCAGAAACATGCGTTTTAACCGCTACCGCTGCTTTTTACGATATCTTGAACGGCTCCACTCTTTTATTTATTTCACATTTACGTCCGAGGGTGAACGTCTAAATCCAAACGACACATATTTATGAGTCGACAGCTTCGACGGCTTACAAGACTGCGATAAAAACGTACATTTTGTCGCTTGGCGTTTGGCAATTGCGTCATTTATTGCCGACTTTTTTGAATCCCATTACTTTTGTGCATTTTAAACGCGCTTTTACATACGATCGTCTTTTGTTGTAGGCACAATTTCACGGCATTTTTATAATATATACTTAATGGATGCACACATAGAGAAATAATGAGTAGAATATCTGCTTCTTATATTGAAAACAACGTGTTTTTGCAATATTTCGTGAAATGATTATCAATTTTATCTAAAATTGTTTTATAAATTCTCCATAAGTGAGCAATAAATATAATAAAGCTAATAAGTTTCGTCCAATTACGTAAATACCCTATTTCGGCACGGGCCAGCGAGCTAATTATTTTAAGTGTCAATAAATAATAAAGATGGCCGCGCGCCGTTGAGTGCTCGTCCATCTCTCTTATCTCAATTCTTAATGCGCCTCTTCGCTGGTCATTCTTTTTTTCAAATTTGTTTTCTTTTTTCCCATGTCAACCAGTGGAAGTTTAAATTTTGTGTTGACAGTATGAAGGTTTTATGTTTTAATCTGGACTTTATGTTCGTTTAATCTGTAGTGTGGATAGATTATTCACAACGTTTCTTTCACCTTTTTATCTAGTTTATGGTCAGTCGCGTGTGTGAATCGAGCGATTTATGTTGTATAAATGATGTTTAATTTTGTAAGTGGTCTAAACGATTCGGCTTTCTGCCTCAAATTATCAACGATTTAAGGTGGTTTATGAAGTCATAACGATAAATCAAAAGTGCAACAACGATATTTTGTTGCATTTCCGAACAGGGACGGACCATCGATCACGGCGTTTGAATAAATTTATGTTACGTAATTGCGGTGTGCGTGCGCGCAAGATGGCTCAAGTATTATGTTGTTTACGAATTACAAGCAAACTTGACTCTAGCTTTATTGCACCATCGCTATTACAACGAAACGAACGAATTATTTGCGACTTTGGTGGTATATGGCAATTAAAATAAGAAACCTTATAGATGGAAATACAACTCTACCAGTTAAATTTATGATTCTTCAACGGTAACGCAAACGGTAATCTTTGTTTATTAAGAAACAATAATATCTAAAATTTCCTATCGAAAAAGTTATCCCTCCATCCTCCTTTATCATAATTTATATGCACGAAATGAGATACTCAGTACGTTACAAACTTAAGCATTCCTCGACGTTAATTTCGCCGAAGCATTACAGCTCCGTTACCCAGCGACCACAAAACATCGAACATAGATGTAGATTGCTGAACGGAGCGCAATTTAGCATGTATCCAGTATCCAGCTAAAACATACGAGGTCGAACTACACAATCAGTTGGGGCTGCGGTTAGGACAGGCGTGAACTCTCAATTAGTGTAATCTTGCTGACTTGGTAATACACCTAGTTGAAGACCTTTAGGTGTACCGCTCGACCTATGGCAGTTAACACTTTATGGGAAAATTGGATATGAGAGTTGGGTGGTTACTAAACTGATATATGTATCAGAATTATTCCATTTGTATGATCATGGCTGTCACTTCAAAGAATACTTGCTAGTTTAGTTCATAAGTGACAATGATAATTCAAATGATATTCAATATATAATGCAAAGATCCTTTTTAAACATGTGTAGTGAGGGAGTATCTTATCTTTATTACTGCACTAAAATCCCACGCGTCTCTTACGATTATACTTAACGATATGTGCAGAAATCAGTGCGTCTTATATTACTACAAACCCATAATGATGTTACAGTATGATATCTGGAAAGGTTATAAGCGAATATAAATATATAATAAATAACGAAACATGGAACTTTATTTAACTTAAAGCTGATCGAAAGTCAATTACTATAAGTGAAAGTCATATCTCTTTGTACACTCTGATAAAAATGACAATATTTTTTCATACTCGCATAAAATAAATGAGTGTGATGCAATGCGACCGAACGGTTGAAATTTCCCGCCACGTGCTCAACATTCTTAGCTTTATATTAGCCAGGATGGAAGTGTCATACAAACGTTAGTTTCAATATCTGAAATTACAGTTGCGGTGGCGCCTCAGTAATAACAGGGCGCCGATGCACAGGTGTCCCCTCTCATCACGCGAAATTGCCTGCTAAATGTACGTCTGATGTAACCAAATGCTTGCCTTTCATCGAGCCGCTAAAGTAAAGGATATTAGTTATTATTGAATGTCGCGGCTTCGCTTGTTTGTTAGAGTTAGGAACAATATTCTTAATAAGTGGGCGGCGATGGCGTAATGTTGCAATAGAAAACAGAAAATAAAATATTTCAAGAAGGCATGGCTACAGCCTAAGATTTATAGACAGTTTCAGTGCGATACAAGAGAAGCCTCTCTGGTTATGCTATAATTATAATTGACCGAGAATTCTGTTGAACGTCTTTATTCGGAGGACGAGTTTATAAGCTCTAATCCATGACATCGATAATAACTCCACGCGCCCTGACCCCCTTGGTGTAGTACAGTCAAACACATAAACGCACGTTAAACAACTTTTTTTGTATACTGTAACCAAAAACATTATTGAAGAACATTCTATTTTTAAAAAGGATCTCAATAAAACTGAAATTAATTCTTATATTAAATAATATTTGTATTCCGCCCGCGTATTTGCCCGGGTAGTCAAAGGAAAAGGTAAGTAGTCCCCGGGTTACCCGGCATAATTCCCATTTCCACTGTATTATTTTTGGCATAAAAACTATCCTATGTTCTTTCTTGGGTCTTAAACTATTTCTGTATCAAATTTCTTCCAAATCAGTTCTGTTGTTTAGGCGTGAAGTAGAGACAGTCAGACTGATGACAGGCAGACAAACAAACAGTCAGAGTTACTTTCACATTTATAATACATATTACTTGCTAAGTAAAAAATAGTTATCAATTATCATTAATTTTAAAATGTTTTTAATATTTATCTTTAATTAAAGAGCTGTGTTAGAAACATCCATGTTCCTAAGCATATTTGTTTGTGTATTCTCTAATCTATCGTCGTCACATTCATATCACATAGAATATATATAATTTACAATAACGCAATCGACTTTTCTACCAGCTCATACTTTAGGATCGAGCACGTATTCCTAAGGCAGGTGCATAATGCTAGATATATGGTGATGTTGATCTTACACATTTAGCGTGTCGATATCATCTCCGGCACCACGCGGCTCTTAATCGATGTAATTACGAGTATTAGCGGCAATCTGTGGGTATACGCAATTATTCTCATATTAACTGGCTAAGGGCTAATCAATCAGTCACATTGTGTTTGTTTGAGTGATGCACGCTTACTGATATAAGTCTGTTTGTATCGATTATATCACCATTGTTAGAGGCTCTGGAATTTTTGCAATCCTACTTCATGTATGGACTCAACTACTACTGTTGCGAATTAATCCAGGGCAAAATGAATGTTCCTATAGTATCTAGAATTCAAATCCGCTAGTAGTAACTAGTAGTATCTTATGTGAGAGAAGGAGTAACATACATCCATTCTCACATTTTTCACGTTTATAATATAACTAGCTGCGCCCCGCGGTTTCACCCGCGTAAGTCTGCATCCCGTAGGAATATCGGGATAAAAGGTTGCCTATATGTTATTCCACTTGTCCAGCTGTCTACGTACCAAATTTCCTTGCAATCGGTTCAGTAGTTTTTGTGTGAAAGAGCAACAAACACATACACATTCTTACAAACTTTCACATTTATAATATTAGTAGGATAAGTATGATGATGTAGTGGGATTGTGTTACTAACGCCATCTACCGGAAATCACAGATAAAATTAAATGTGCAATGATGTATCAATCCACTCATTTTGCCATGTCTAATGAGTTTTAAACCCTATTTTTAGAGCTGTGATAACCCAGTAGAAGAAAAGCCAACAAGTGATAAGAATTACGTGGTGGGCGCGTGGCCGACCAGCACGCCCGGTCACACCGGCTACCTAACTGTGGCTACTCTACCGCCTGCCTTTATAAGAAGTAAGTAACCTATTGCGTTGAACTACGAATAAATAGTATATCATTTGTGTTGGATAGAAATTTATAATTATAAAGAAATTTATGATATATTACATAGTAATATTCGCCCATTCCCAAGTAGGCTTAGAAAGCGTTATTTTATTAAATTGTTAACTCCTACTGTTTAATTTTAGACTCGTATTTTATTTAATAAATAAGTTAAAAGAAAATTATAATTGCACTCAACCCCACCTCATAAATAAAACTTATGTTCATTCACAGAAAAAACAATTCCAGCCAAGACAAAAAATGGAAAAGATGAGAATCCTCCAGACATTTACGAGAGGAAAAGTGACTCGGATAGCGGAGAGGACAAATTAGTTGTCGATGAAAATAGATTATAAAAACAATTCGTGTAACATAAAATCTTCAATGAGAGGTTATTAGTTTTATTTTAAGGATAAATACTAAACTTACATATCCAAAAACTGTGTGATAAAAACGGTACATACACATTGAAATGATAAGCTACTTTATTGTAGTCGTCTAAAAAGGTCATTAAATTAAAGACACTTATTCTTCATACATTTATTTAGATTAATATCCTTATCTAAAGATAATAGTATATGTTAATAGTACATTAAAAACTAGTGTTACGGAATCAAGCCTCATTTAAAGACAAAGGCAGTGCTTTATAGGAATATGATTCGGCATTCCAGATACAAATTTAAAATAAACAGCATAAAATAAGGATAAACACATTTGTATTTTGTTTTAGTGTCCTAAAAATTTATTAATATAAATTCTACAATACAATTTATTTTAGAGCCAAGCTCTCTATTACATCATTTATAAATATTTTTCTATTATATATTCGATATACTTAGTTTTTACTACCACAGACTATATCATTGACGTTTATATAACTGTCTATAATTGTTTTAATCTATGTAAATTTTACAGCCTGGTGCGTATAAGAAAACTACTTATTGTAAATTTGACAAAAGTTAAACTATGATTATGTAAAACTGCAGATTACAATCAGTTATTATCTGTAATATTACGTATAATTCAAAAAATTTTGCTTGGCACTTTTAGCCCCAGGCTTTTAAATATTAATTATTTTCTCTTACTGGTGTTACTGGAATAACTGACAAGTCACATTTTTATTAGTTCCAGTAGTGAGTACTACAATATGCCTAATTATATAGTTCTATAAATATAATCATAACGTTATATTATCTAAGAAATAAAATATTTATTGTAACTTACACCTATCGTCTATACATCGACTTTTCGGAACAACACAGCTATTTCATTGTTATAATAATCTAACTAATAATTCACTATTATACATTTTTCGAACGAAAAGTTTTGTGGGACATCAGTCGCTTATTGCATTCACCGACACACTATTAAGTCTTTACTAATTTAATATTGTCAATTATTTTTATAGGAACCTTACATGTGTCAATTATTATTAAGTTAAATGGCAAATTAAAAAAATGTCCGATTGAGAAGTCCTATTTTTAAAATGACTTGTTTACGCCGTATATTTTATATGAATATATTCGCGATTTTGTCTATTTAACAAAATTACAATTTGTCATATTTGAGACTTTTAAATATAAGGGAATTAATACAAATAATGTGACATTACGAAGAATCAAACTTGAAAAATAACATAATTATCAAATTAAACATTAGTGCAGATAATAAGTGATAAAATACAATTATAATATAAGCAACTAAAAATATGTTATATTTTTAAATCCAAGCAACAATGTGAAATTAAACGTGCATAATTATAAAATAATTTATCGAGAACATAACTTATGCAGATACACTTTAAACGTAAATATGACATAACATAGTAATTAATATAGTTTAATTCAAATCGCAAATGTGTCCTACTGACATAAAACCAAAGAAAATATCACATCATTCCCACTTCTAAAACTTATTTAACTTTCTACTTTTCAAGTACACATGCTAACGATATCTAATTGTTTTTGATTTACATTAGACACCACATGTACTTAATTTTAATTCACATTTATTTTGAGTATATAATTTTATAAAGAATTCATTACAATACTTTTAGACCTCATAGTTATGACAATTTAAGATTATTCTAATAAAAATATATCTATTTACTAAGAGATTGACCATTAATTACCTAACGAAATTACCATGGAAAAGTATCGCCAAGTAGATGTTAAAAAACATGACGTGATTAATAAACTCTTTCAAGTTTAGTTAAAAGTTTTATCTCCTTTCTCTTAGTTATACATTTATCTGAAGTCACTGAAGTCAGTTTTCAGTTGTATGGCGGGTTTGTTGGGTCTGGACTCGAACACGGCCCGCGTCTGGGCGCCGGTTTGCCCGCGAACACTTTGCCCCGCTTTCACTGCATTTTCTAATTTAGTACGAAGCTCGGAGGATTGTTGCATTATCGTTTTGAATTCCTGGAATATATACAAGATAAAGCAATCTACATATCATATTAAAATTGTTTCACTGAATTTGAAATTTTTATGCTTTTAGTGCCGTAATGCAAATCATAGTGAAATAAACAACTATGATGTCAATATTAAACTTTTTGTAACTGGATTAGTCTCTTTATAGTTAACACTGAAGGCCTTGATATAAATTAGATCATATAGCTTTTCTTTGCCATTAAATTTATTTACTTGAAAATTGTAAATAAAAGCAATAATAAAAATCATACAAATAGAATCATATAACATAGGAACAAAAAAACATTGTCAAAATTGTGGGTATTCAAACAAATACCTGCGGGTATTGCGGGCCGATCTTCATAAGCCAGTTGAGTGCGAACTCGTGCAGCGAGCGGACGTGCGGCGCCGCGCTCGTGAGCGCGCTGCCTTCGCGCAGGTACGATATCACGATGGGCACGAGAATCCATAGCAGTTGGACGCCTGTGAACATAACGCATATTGTTTATTTTTAGTATCTGATGGTTGGAATACTTAAAAAATATTTCTTAAAAATATAGTGATAACGACAATCAAACATAGACAACAAGAATCTACAAAAATATTATGGCAATTCTAAAATGCTTTAAAAAAAAATACAATTGAACAAATAAATTTTTGAGTTTGATATAAACAATAACAGAATATACTTCACATATTGACAGATATAAAGAAGTTTTCTGTATAGTACAGACTGTTCGCCAAGCTATATATTCGACTTTTTCTTTTAACTTATTCGCAAGTTTATCTTACCTTTATGAGGATCATCTATAGCAGCACAACAGATGTTATATAATTTAATACGACATTAAAAGAAAATAATTTGAGATAAGTACATATTTCATGTACATTTATTTTTTTTAAACTGATGTTATATAAATTTGCACTGTTGATTCAAAACTATTAGTGGGTTATTTTGTTTTACTAATTAAATTATCTTCTGTGGCCATGTACGGGTCGCTCGTGTAGCTCGACTAAGGCAAGAATAGATATTGTATATCCAATGCCAAACGAACTCTATCCGGCTGTCTCTATTTCATTTCAAAACCGCTGAACCGATTTGGATGAAATTCGTTATAGAGATAGTTCGACAGCCGCCTTGCGGAGCAGCGGGTAAGGGAGCGAGGCGGGGTGCACTCACGCGCGTCGTCGGGCGCCGCCCGCAGCAGGTCGGAGAGCGCGGCGAGCGCGGCGGTGGCGGCGCGCGCGAGCGGCGCGTCGGGCGCGTGCGCCGCGGCGGCCGCGCGCGCCGCCAGCCGCGCCGCCAGCGCGCGCGCCCACCACGCCACGGCCGCCGCCGCGCCGCCGCCCCACACCGCGCGCACCACGCCGCAGCACGACGCGAACATCTGCGCCGCGACATATATATATATAAACTTCTCCACGAATTAAAGCGTTTTCAGAGGAATCGATCCGATATCGGAGGATAATGTATGAGTTATGTGTCTGTCTTTCATATTGTCCGATCCGATATTGGACATCGGATAGCCGTGAGTTATCGGACGATATAGTGTGTGTCTAAACTGTGCCTGTGTGAAACTTTCGAGCGAATGGCCGGATCGGAACGATTTTTATCGGAAATATGTGAATACGCTCTTAATCGCCCGCTTTTGCGCTAACTCACAGGGTTGTCAGAATTATTTCTAGTTAAACGTTATTACAGTATTTAATTTAGTAAAAAAATATTGTTTGTTTGAATGCGAATCTCACGAATTACTCAACGGTTTTCAAAATTTCCACGGTCGATTTCGGAGCGGACCTCTAGCATATTTTTACTGTTTCCATAAAAAATACGCAAGCAACGATATCCCTTTATTACAATAGACAAGTATATGATATAATATGACGCCTAAAAATCTATATTTCTATATATCTAATATATAAAATACCTTTTTGTTTGCCATACTCCTCCGAAACGGCTTGACCGATTTTGATGAAATTTTTTGTGCTTATCCGGTATCTATGAGAATCGGCCAACATCTATTTTTTATAACCCTAAATGATAAGAATAAGGCAGAACAGCGTTTGCCGGGTGCAGCTAGTGTATATATATATTGGCAATTGACGTTCTACTAGCGCTGCATCCGGCAGAGAGCTGGAAGGGGGGGCGGGCACCTCGTTGTCTCTGGTGTCGAGGCAGTGGCGCAGGTGGTTGATGCAGGGGTAGTGCAGCAGCGGCAGCGGCGGCGCGCGCGCCAGCAGCGCCGACATGGCGCGCGCGCCGCACACGCTCTCTATGCGCTGCTCGCTGTCGTCTGGAAACACGCACCGACTTCAGAAAAGGAGGTTGTCGATTTCACTGTTTTTTTTTTGGCTCTGTTACCTCAGAATTTTCGATTGGGTGAGCTGATTTTGATGTATCGTTTTTTATTTGATAGGTAGTGGGTACCGAGTGGTTACATTTGGATGTGATCTAATTCCGACAATTTGAAGGCAATTGAGTTTTATGTTAAAAAGGTTATCACTTGGCTAGGACTATGGATACAACCTAAACAGAATTTACACTATTTCGATCGGACATTCGAGAAGTCTTAGGATTGTGTCAAATCGTTCGAACAGTTAAATATCCAATTTTCCAATCCCACATCCCATTCATACATCATAATCCACTCAAAAACGCAACTTTTAATTTGTGAGCGTGCACTGACCCTACCGAATTACATTAAAAACAAAACTAGAACAATTTCCAAACAAACCCATACCAGTCTTAACCCTCTCCACGAGTTTGGCCAGCGTAGAGTGCAGCAGGCGGTCGTGCTGCGCGCGCGCATCGTCCGTGAGCCGCGCGCTGCGGCACTCGGCCGCGCGCTGCAGCACGAGCACGGCCGCGTCGCTCGGCGTGCCGTCGCCGCCGCCGACACGCAGCACCTCCGTCGCTATGTACAGCACGCTCGGTAGCACGGACAGGGCGCCTGTGGAAGGGGAAAAGTGAACTTAAGAATTAAGATGATTTGAATTCTTTAAAAATTATATAACCTCGAACGTCGAATTTACATCGTTTTTTCATGTATTGTAATGTATCACACACTATCTTCGAGTGTCACTATCGTCAACGCATTTCCCAAGAACTTGCTTTTTTATTGCAAAATAAAAAAGAAGGAAGAACAGTGAATCTTCAAGATTTGTAACATATTAAAATAAAAACTGCTTGCGTAAAATCAGCCTAATTGTTATAAAGTAATCGCAAACGCAATAGTATAATTTTTAACAACAAAATTTAGAAGTACTCTTTGTCATATTCTTTGTTCTAAAATAAATTCAGTCACCCTGCGGACTAGTGAGCGAGGCGAGCTCCGACATGGACATCATGCTCTTGACGAGCAGAGTGTCCCCGTGGACCCCGAGCCCCCTCCTGACCCCGATGACCCCCACCCGGCCCTCCTGCTTCAGCGGGCTGAGGGTGGGCAGGCGGCGCACCAGCAGGCACAGGCACACCTCGAGGCAGGCGAACACGAGCGACTTGCCGGGGGGCAGGTCTCCGGTGGGGCCCCCCTCGCCGAGCGTGTGCACGGCTTCCAGCACGGATTGCGGGATCGACCCCTCCGGCTCGTTTGGAGCTAGTTCTGGAAATAATGAATCATTTTGACCGACAAAATCCACTACATAGTATAAAACAAAGTCGCTTTTCTGTCAGGCTGTATGCTTAAATCTTCAAAACTACGCAACCGATTTTGAGAGCAAATTTTTTACACTAACTACAAGAAGGAACATACAAAAAAGTACACCAAAAATAATAAAAAAAAATCCACTTTTTTACAGTACAACTGAGAAAGATCATCAATTATTCATATAAACACCTGTTTTTTCAATAATATAATATTTTATATAATAGAACAAACCTTTAATTTTCTGCTGCATTTGCTCATGTAACTGCTCTCTAGCGCCAACTATGACCAGTTGCAAAACATCAGCAGCCAACAGCAAAGCTTCAATGCTCTCTTGTGTTAAACCGGTGCGATGTATTATCTGACATAATTCTATCGCTAACGCCCTGAAGGAAATTCAATGAAGGAAATCAGAAATGATCATAATATAGGATACATGATATAGGATACTTTCTAAAAAATATATTTCAGAAAGCACCGGGTAATTCTGAAAGCCAATAATATATTTACTATAACAAACCTGTCTTTAAGAAGACGAGCTCTATTTTCGGGCGCATCTAGTAAGGTAACTAGAGACAACAGCACGGATATTGTATTGTCCACGCTCATGTCGCGTTGTGCACATAGCGCTTCCATGCAAATACCTGGGAAATGGGAAAAATTATGCTGCTAAATTAATTAACAGTATTTATATTTGTTTTAAAGTGTATTATAGTAAGTGTAGTGTATTATGAAAGAAGTGAAATTGTAGTGAAGTGTATAGTATTTAATTATTGACACTTTTTTTTTTTTGGTAATTTCATATAACTTTAGTAACTTCATTAAAATTTCATAGATACAAAAGTAGACAAAAGTTCAATAATATAAAAACTTACCAAAAAGAAGGTGGAATCTTTCGTCAACTGGTTCATAGAATTCAAAGTTTCCATTCTCCGATTTTGTCGTTTTGTTATCAACACTGTTATCAGAATTTTCTGTAAAAAAAATTAAAAAAGGAAATAATTTTCGAATGAATCATTCTCAAACAAAATATCTTCATGAGCGACAGCATATCACATAGATAATTAGTTATGAAAAATGGCAATGCACACAGATAAAATTTAACACTAGTATTTTTCATTCACACTATGAGATATAATCAATTCATACATCAATTAGTATTCCGCCTTATTTGGAACACACTGTATCGCATTAAACCTGTAAAACAACCCTTCTAATCTGTTGATTAGAGTAGCACTGTAGTGCTACAACACGGGTTCGACGACTGGTGAACACAAGGCGCTTCAGTACCTTTTTTTATAGTGGGGAAATCTTGTGGGGGAAGTCGTGGGTTGAGTCAAATTTCTACCGACTGAAACCCCACTTGTGTTCCGTCGAGCCGTACCTGCGTGCGGGTGCGGTGGCGGTGGCGGGGGTGGGTGCGGGTGCGCGCGCGCGGCGGCGTAGTGCGCGTTGTAGCGCAGCGCGGCGGCGTACAGCAGCGAGGGCCACGCGGTGGCGTAGTGCGCGCGCGACGCCTCCGCCGTCTCCGCCGCGTAGAACGCGCCGCCGCCGTGCGGCAGCTGCGACGCGAACTCTGCGGTAGCAAATTTAATTATTATAACTGAATTGAACTAGACGTAAAGGTTGGAAGAGAACATCAGGTTTCTAACATATACGGTCCGATTGAAAAATTTCTCCTTTCGTTGAAGTCGGTTAATAATAAAAGTTTGTACTATGCTCGCATAACAACTAAAATAGAGGGCAAATTAGTAATGCCAGTAAAAAAACTAAAGTAATATTTTTCATCCATAGGTTTAAATTAGTTTTTATTTTGCAATTATTCATTTATAATTGTAAAATGTAATTGTAATTATATTTCAAGAAAAAATTTATAATATGTGAAGGCAGGCAGTCTATTAATTCTATGTCAACACAAAATAAATCTCACCAGGCGGCAAGCTCAGTAGCGCATGATCCCTCAACGCAGCGAGCCAATTCTCGCTCAGACTCTCCAACTCCGGCTCGACCAGCTTCAGCAGGCTCTCGCCCTTGGATTCGAACTCGCCATACTCATCATCCTCCTGATCGATGACCGAATTATCCAATTCATTGTTGTTCTGCATCACTTGGTTCCGCCATTTAGCTATTTCCACTTTGTTGTTGACCTGTTTGGTGTCTAGATGCTTGACGTAGCTACCTGGTGCGCTGTCGTTGCTCACCATTGCTACTATGTACACCTAGAAATTTGATACTTAAGTGTACTCAAAGAATTAAATAAAATTGCATTGTAGAATTTGAAATAATATAATATAAGAGAGACATAAAGAGAGTCATAAAGAGAGAGAGAGAGAGAGAGAGAGAAAATAAACATTACGTGATTGAATTGATTGACTTACTTCAGCCCACGCTTTCAGAATAGACAGCTTTTCCAATGTCGCCATACTCTCATTGTATATTAGAGTCGTATTTCCTTTCTTATTCAATTTATCCAAACTGGAAACTAGCAGCTGATGGACTCTGAAATATTTACGTAACCTCAAATTAACTATGTGTATATATTTATTATCCATTTGAACCGAGTTAGTTGGACAATGAATTTGGACAATTCCTAACTATAACGAATTACAATGTTTTTTTATAGTCCAATACTTACGTTAAATGGTATTCATAGGCAAGAAACATATAACCGCTACAAGAAGATTTACTGGTGAAGAACAATTAAATCGATAGCACAATGTTAAGTTTTCTGCAGTTACAACATTCAAAGAAACCCCTTAATTAGTCATCCTAAACACTCACCTGCGCAAATCATTTATATCCCTGGCAACACCGCAACCAATCCAAGCGGAACATACGTCACAAGCGGCAGCTGTAACATGGGATGCTGTATCACCTGCAAACGCTGGCCGTACCGCTGCGCCCACCTGTTTAATAAATACGTTTTTATCTTTACTAAGAACAGTTTCGCCACTTGCTGACGATGTTTCTCATAGCGTATTTGACGTATATTTTAATACATTGTTTGGCATTTCAACGTATACGCTAAATAGAACATATCCAGACACTGACACAGACGAAACCAGCGCTTAATTTTTTAGGTGTCTAATCATAGTATGTCTGACACTACACTTTGTCTCTACACTTCAACAATATCAATTCTCTCCTTATATAGGACTCAGTCTTATTTTAACCAAAACTGAACGCCAAAAGAAAGCAAAGATTACGGCATGTAGAAATTAAGAACTTTAATTTAGTAATGGAAGAAAAACATACTATAAATATCTATACTAACTATATAACAAGAACTACTGGCCCAATTTGAAAAATTCTTTCAGTGTTACATAGCCCATTTATTGAGGAAGGCTATAGGCTATATATGTACCAAGGGCGAAGCCGGGACGGACCGCTAGTAATATATATACAATATAATTTTAATATTAATAAAATATATATTATATTTATAATTTTTTGCGTGTTGATTGTATAATTTACTTTAAGTATATACAATTTAAAAATTGGCTAAAACACCTTAATGCTAGTGAAAATCTTTTTGTTCCAAACAAACCTGAGCCTGATACTGCTCCATCAGCAAATGTCCCGGGAAGTCAGGTTCAGGAGCCCTCGCGTATTGCTGTATGATCATCTGGAGAGTTTTTAGCCCACATAGCCTTAGTGCGTCCGACTCGCCAGTCGCGCCGACGAACGCCATACGAACCAAGTCTGATAGATGCAGAGAGAGGTAATCGCCTGGAAAAAAAAAATCATCAATTTGACAAGAGATCGAAATTTATTCTAAAAATATTGTTGATTCATACAACTTTTAATTTTTTTAGTCTGAAATCGAAACTCTGTGATGTTATGAAGTTAAATATTCAATATACTGATTAAGTGTTTAGTACCGACCTAAAACAGAAGTATAAAACCCTTAAAAACCCGCCAAGATCAAGAGAATAAAAGATCAAGCTGCAAATAACATTAACGAGTTGTTATACATTAAAAACATCAACATAAAATACCTGAAGGATCTTTCTGTAACTTCTCCTTCGCTTTAACAAGATCGAAGTGCGCTGCTTCACCGGTAGCTTCGCAAGCCGACATTATTTTCTGAATACACTCCATTGCAAACACCTAAGAAGTAATAAAAATACTTACAAATAAGCACAAGAATTAAGTTTATTCTTGAACAATCTAAAAATAAATACATTTTTTTTTCTGTAAAGTTATAATCACTTTTTAATAGTATTAAAACATTATTTATTCATGTGCGATTGAACACTGACCCGTGTAGGCCACCTCGGCTGAACAGCGGGATGGGTAGACTGCTCAGACTCCGCGTGGAACTCAGCCTGGTCGTCATCGCCTTCAAGGTCGTCAGTGTCCGGGTTGTTGCTATCCTCTGATAGGTAAAAACATTCGATTAATTAATTCTTAAAAACGTCAAAAAATGCCCTAAAAGCATATTGAAAATCGACCAATCTCTCCCAATATTGTACACTAGCTTTACATCCGCGGCTTCACTCGCGTGGACAAGTAAAATAACAGTAATTGTCATACATATCACATATTTAATACAGCGCCATCTATCGAAAATCAATCACCCGATGAATAATATACATAATCGATGAATTTCAAACAAACATCTATATTTACCATTAATCAAAATCTTCGAAGACCCAGTACAAAATCTTTATACAAGTCTCCCATTGGTGAATAAATTACTACTCACCAAGTTTAACGGTGAGCACTCGTTTAGCCAACGCGAGCCAATCCTTCACGGTGCCGTTGGCAGCAGCGGCGAGCAAGCAGCAGGTGAGTGTGTCCCGGGCATATGATATCGCACTCTCGTCCCTCTCTGTGTCCAAGTACGCGAACAGCGCCCCGGGAAGGCCTGTCTCTGTTATTACTACACCTGGGGATTGATAAAAACATGATTATTATATACTATATTTTGGAATTTAAATAAAAACTGTGTACACAAAACTGTTGACAAAATAGTTGAATAGCAAAGTTAAATAATGTACAGTCTCCCTGTGACCACGCTCGCTGTAAAGTGTTCGAAACGTCGGGTTAATAATATAATGAATAAATCGCGTTTAGAATCCGTTTAAAAGTCGTTAATTTCTAAATGTATAATACTCGCGTAAATTCAAACACAAGAAAATACTAAACAATGTGTTTAAAAGTGAAATTTCTGCCATACTCATAACACTTTTAACCAATAAAATATAAAAGAAACACTATATACATATATATATATATATATTTTTTTTTTTTTTTTGTAATATGAACATGGGCTCGAGAGAAATTTGGATTAAGCCTCAACCCTCTAAAAATCAAATGGTTATGTTTACAACAACAACTCTATGAGATTATATAAGATTAGACGTGAGAAAAAAATTATAAAATATTTACACATACCACAATATGGTTTAACTGGCACATGGTCCTTCGCCAACATAGCATATTTGCAGACTTCAGCTGCTTCCCGCTGCGACAGCTGTCTGAGGCAGCACAATGCCGCCCGACGAACTGACAGCTCCGGGGATGATAAGTCACGCTAAAATAAGAACAGAATACCTAATTAAATAATGTTTGAGTTTATAACTCATCATACTAAATTTATACTTCATATAAATTAAAGCCTTAAAACGAGTGTACAATTAATTAATCATATAAAAAGATTTCTAGATTTTTTATAATATCTATTTCATTTATAGAGCCTGTAGCTTTTAGGGATCACATACAATGTACATATCGAACGGTGTAACAATTTTTTAAATCGGTCTAGTAGTTTCCGAGATCAGCGCGTTCTAACAAGCAAACACTTCAGCTTTATATAATCGGCATGGATTACTGGCAACATTTAATAGTATAATTCAAAAATGATATACACCGTATTTTTGCCAAAATATTTATAATACTATTTTCCCATTACAAAACAATCCTAGTATTTTCTTGTGTTTGATTTTACGCAAGTATTATACATTTAGAAATTAAAGACTTTTAAACGGATTCTAAACGCGATTTATTCATTATATTATTGATCCGACGTTTCGAACACTTTACAGCGAGCGTGGTCACGGGGAGACTGCTATAATACTATAATGAACTAATCGCGTTTAAAATCCGTTTAAAAGCTTTTAATTTCTAAAACAACCCTAGATACCAACTATAAAAGCGCACTCACACAGAGCGCGGGCACGAGCGCGTGCGCGGTGATGTGCTGCGGCGCGAACATCTGCAGCTGCTGCATGCAGCCGGCCGCCTCGGCGCGCGCGCCGCCCGTGCCCGCGCCGCTCTCCTGCAGCGCGGCGCACGCGCACACGAACCGCCCCACTGCGCCGCTGCACGCTGCACGTCACATACGGCCATAACATATAGATGTACTTATAGAGCGTGCTCGTATCATTTACTATTTATTAGGTGTGCCCGTGGCGGTAGTTGTTTTCACGTACACTTTATCTAATTATGCGGTCTTAGCGTGAAATTGCAATATTGCCTATCTGGATAAATTGGCTATCCAACGCTTTATTGTTAAATTTCATTTTCTATTTGACCGAGTTATTAAGATTAGTACCAACAATCACGATCGAAAACGATCCGTAAACGTGTTATGGAATACATCAAGTCGTGATATAATACATATTTAGCAATCTGCTTTTTCTGCACTAGATATGTTATTGTCATATGACATCACACTATTATTATAAATGTGAGTTTGTTTGTTTGATGTTTGTCCGTCCATGATACTGAAACCACTGAACGGATTTTGATGAAGATTTGTATACAGACAGGGTATGAGCTGACTTGGGTGATAGGATACTTTTTATCCCGATAAAATGCTCCTTTGGGATAAAACAGGAATCTTGATATCCGGACGGAGTCGGGACGAGCATCTAGTTTACATTAAATCTAAATAAAACAGTCTTTTAGTTCACTGAACCATGTTGTCTCTGTATAGATGTTTACTTTTTTAAAGAGTCATACATGGTCGCGTTCTGTGCTGTATCTTCTTTTTTATAGCATAAGTTTATTTTTTATGTTTTTGTTGGCAGCACAATGTGTTTGATTGAATAAGTGCATAATACACGAACTAAAAGCCTGTTCTATAGTGATATATATGTATACTTTGCAGGTCGGGGCCGAGCGCGGTGATGAGCGCGGCGAGCAGGCGGGCGAGCGCGCGGTGCAGCGGCGCGCCGGCGGGCGCCGCGCCGAACGCGAGCCGCAGCGCCGCGCCCACCGCCCACTCCGCGTGCCCGCGGAACATCGGCCCCGACGCGTCCACCACCACCGACAGCCCGTGGATCGCCCACACCTACAATCAAACATTTTTTTTTAAATAACTACCTATATCATACTAATATCCTACCTCCTACTAATATTATAAATGCGTGTGCTTGCTCTTTCACGCAGAAACTACTGAACCGATTGCAATGAAATTTGGTACGTAGATAGCTGGACAATCCAATTAAATTTTTATCCCGATATTCCTACTGGATACGGACTTACGCGGGTGAAACGGGTATGTAATATAGACCATCTGATATTAAGTCGTCACCATCGCCCCATACACACTGTTGGTATTACTTTTACGTTTTATATGCGCTCTTTTCTGAAACGAAAAATATTTGTTCAATATCGAGGTAAAAATGATTGAAATCATCGGTCCGGACGCGTTTGTTACCTTCTAGAAATATACATAGATATGAATCGTTAGAAACGGACAAGAGTCCATTGATCGCCCACTCCTGGAGACGAGAAACCTCCAGTGAATGACGCGCATCTTGTTTACCCACAATTACCATCGTATTAATGATACATGCAAATAAACGATAGCATTAAAAGCCTGATTTTTTCATAAAACTATGTTCATGTAGTCAGATAGTGAGATAGTATAGTTAAATTTTCCAAACTCACTTGTACATCGACCGCAGATGTATCCTGCGCCAAAGCCCTCAGCACCGGCAGCGCCGCAGCGCTTGAAGCGGCGCCCCGCGCCCTGTGCACCGCGCCTACAGCGGCTGCAGCGGCTGCACGCGCTGGACGGTTGGCGCTGCTTCTCGCCAGCGCTATAACGCGCTCGCTGAGCGCTTGGCTCTCGGCTTCGGTGACGCAGCCGCAGAGTCGGCCCACGCATGAAGCGGCTGCGGCTCGGACTGTGGCGCTGTTTGCCGATAGACCCGCCTGGATAGTTAGGACAAAGACATTTTAAAACGTATATAGGTATGTTAATAAAAATAATAGGGTGGATTTAAATGAAACATAGAAGATGTAAAAGAATAAATTCAGGTGCATCTAGTATTTTTCATAATTGGCTTTCTTACTCATAAAACCTGAATTTATTATTTTAATTTTTTCGAGCAATATTAAAAAAAAAACAAGATCTTTTTTCAGAAAATGATAAATAAACAAAACTATTGGCTCTCCATGTCATAATCACTTACAATAATAAGCTCAGTACAGGTGGTTTTCACAGCATCTTGACCCAGAGAAGTTTTCATTTCTGCGAGTGTACGCAAGGCCAACAACAACGCTGTGTACACATTTATTTGAATAGCCTCTTGACGAGTTCCCTTCGACATCTTAATGCACTCGGCAAAATGCTCTAGCATTTGCTGTCTGAAATAATACAAAAAAATAAATATTTACCATAGATATTTAGAGAAATTTGCTGCGCACGTATCGAGAAACTGTTTAAGACTTTACAAGATATTATAATTTGATCAACTTTTAGTTGATCGCTATCGGATCAGATACACATTTTTGTCTTTTTTATGCCATAAGCGGCCAACTTAGCTGGGAGTTTGCCTGATGGTAAGTTATCACCACCGCCCACGAACATTCTCAGAGATAGTGCCCATGCGAATGCGCTGCCCACTTTTAAGGGGATAGGGATAAGGAAAGAATTGGAAAGAAGGAATAGACTGGGAAGGGTGCGTAAAACGAATCGGCCCTCCGGCTCCCCCACTCACTCGAGCTGGCTTAATTCGTACCGAAACGTGCTCGACTCCCACAAAAGATCAGATATTTACAGCAATATAAAGTATACCTATGTTTATTAGCGGCCTTCGAGAATATCTGCGGGAAGAGCGTGACGGACGCGTCTATGACGGCCACGCCCAGCGGCTGCGCGCCGCGCAGCGAGCGGTACAGGCAGCACGGGTCGTGCTCGAGCGCGCACGACCCGCTCGCGCTTAGTGGTGATATTAGCTGTAAGTTATATTTGTCATTACTATATAATCACCAATATATAGAAGTAGTATTCGAGTAGAAAAATTCAGGATCTTTAATTTTTGGCGGCCTGACGCGGCCATTTCATCTTAGTTACTTGAAACTTGGCACGGTGATTTCACATAAATGATTGAAATATAAAAAATATTTTTAACAGAGGTTACTAACACGAGATCGCCTCTACAAGCCTTCAAAAGCTACCCATGCTAATTGAATTCGTGATTAAAGTGCATTTTCGTTTAATGAAAGAGATACAACGATTTAAAAAGAATGTGGGTAAATTGAAATTTGATACTTAACTCTGTTCAAATTGTCATTGCCACATGTAAGAATCTGATGTTTCAAAAAGGTTATAACCAATACACGTAGAAATAAATTGCTCGTCGTTACTGAGTTAACAGGGATTAACACATTATGTCCTTCAAATCCTAGGTTATAACAATAACAAAGCAATTTAAATGAATTATTTCTTTTTTAAATGTACGTAGTGGAATAATTGTTTTCATATAAACTAAGTAACAAGAAATATACAATAATACCTGTTCTTCAATGTCCGCATGGTCTGTATCATAAATCCAACTCTCTTCACCCAGCAGTATTGTATCTCGGGGATGCATCGCATGCCTCAGCATTCCTACGTGAACATGGAAGTTATTTAATAAGAAAAAACGATTAGAATAAAAAAAAAATTAAAAAGTCTTAAACTTCTAAGTGTATTATATTTTTTATAGTATTATATAGTCACCTAAAGTCAAACACAAACATAATTTACAAGCAACTTTTGTTTTTTTATTTTATTTTATTTTATTTTTTATTTTATTTTCGGCACGTGCCGTTAGTTCCACAAGCGGGCGCACTCACCCGTGGCGACGGTGGCGCCGCTCGCGTCGGCCGAGCCCGCCAGCTCGGCGGCCAGCAGGCGCAGCAGCGGCGGCGCGGGCGCGCCGGCCGCCAGCGCGCCGCACGCCTGGTACAGGCGCAGGCGCAGCAACGCCGCTGGCGCCTTCAGTGCGCCGCCATAGTTGCGCACCACGCCGCCCACGCTGGATAAATTGTTGGGATCGTGTTTATTTAGTTCATCATCATCAGCTCTCATATCTTCCCACTGCTAGGATACAGGCCTCCTATGAGCGTGCAGGCCATAAACCACCACACTGGCCACGTGCGGATCGGCAAATGTATGTGACACGTGACATTTCAAAACTAGACTACATCATTTTAATGGGATTACACCTGTTTCACATAGCAAAAAGCTAACAAACACAAAAAATACAATTGAATGGAGAATCTCGCTTTTTTTTGAAGTCGGTTAAAAGATTACATACTTGGTGAGAACAGCGACAGCACCATCGATGGGCTGGGCCAGCCGCTTGGCCGTGTCGTCGTTGTTCACTAGCGACGGGCAGTGTATCAGCAAACTGTGCAGCGCTGACAACGCGCCCGCACGACCTTCCAGCGTCACCTTGTTCATGTACACATATATTAGGATCATGTGACAACAAAAAATTGTGTAAGCTCAAACATTAAGTTCTAAACAAAGCGCGATACTGTATCACAAAACTTTTTTATTTATTAAAGAAATTAGATAAAATGTTTAATATATTATTACTTTTCACGACGTAACATGGCATTTGTAAACTATTACAGCTAATAAATAGTATTCATTATATATCTTAATAAATGTTGAAGTGACAATAAAAAAACTAATAATCATGTCTGTGTACAGATATTATATCCTAAGAAATTTTCAAATGATAAATTAAAGACATTTATTTTTAATAAAAATCTAAACCTTCAAATTCACAGAGATAGACCTAATTTTAATGTGACCAAAAGAAAGGCACCAGCTTAAAAAAATCATCACAATCGGTTCACCCAGTCGAAAGTTCTGGAGCAACAAACACAAACAGCAGTTGAATTGAGAAAGTCCTCTTTCTTTGATGTCGGTTAAAATAAAAATAAATCACCTGCCAAGTAAAGGCATCCCCTCTCGCTTTTTCGGATTCCAATTCTTTGGCCGATCTCGGGAAACTATTTCTCCATAACAACAACATACGCGGCAACAAACCACGCACCACTGGCACACCTATAATTATAAAAAAATTTAGTTAATTGAACACAAATTTGTTCAGGAACAAATAATCCACAGTATCTATTCCTCTTAAAATAAACTCAAACATTTATTTTTTCAATTAGAATTCTTATAGAAGCACTTTTGAATAGTCATAACATAGTTATAATATTATTAATAACCATATTTTAAGCACATCTTGTCCAACCGGTGGTAAACAATTAGTACTCATATATTAAAAAGATTTCAAAACGGAATTAGTCAAAAGATAACTTGTTCAGATGGAATAAGTACTTACCCAAAGTGCAAATAGCGCCTACGATAAGCCATCCAGCGTTAGTCCTAGCTGCTGTGAGGCGACTACTCTGTCCGGCTGACCGTAACAATTGTTCTGCCGCGTTAAAAGCTATTTTTCCTCTGCCGTGAGGTACTCCAAGTGGCGATGATCGAACAGCCCCTAAGATCGCTGCGAGGGCTGCTGAATAACCTGTTATAATAAAATAGCGAATGAAAAGTTATCATAAGGTGATTGTCACATAAAATGTTAATAAATAAATTATAGCTGTGGTGACACACAAATTTATTTCATTATTAAATAAATCAAGAAACAACTATTCATGAAATGCAAACCCTTTTTTTAGTCAATGAGAGAAAAAATGATATTCCGTTACTTTTATAGTAAACAATTACAACTATTTTGGGAGAGTCTAAACTATTTAGAGAGTGGAAAGTTCTGAACTAACATTAAAGTAACAAAGCCAAAAAATACAGTCGAATTTAGTACCTCCTTCGTTTTTGCGACGTCGCTTCAAAAGTGATACTTTACAACACGTATAACACTTATCACAAACGCACATGAATACGCACACGCGCACGCGCACGCACACGCACAAGCACCCCACCGCACGGAATACGGATGTCCAAGCATATGTTATTTAGTCTCACAAGTCACCTGATATATGGTGCGGCGTGGGTCTCGGCACATCGAGCGCGTCGCAGGCGCGGTCCAGCAGCGGCGTTATGAGCGCGGGCAGAGCCTCGCAAACGCACCGCACCGCCGCCGCCGCAGCTAGTCGTGCGGCTACGCACGGATGTTCTAATACCTTAAAAGATAATTATGACTAATGAGTTATGAATTTTTTATCAAAATTAATATTTTCATTGGTTTGGTTGAGTAAACTAATTTGGTAAATTTAAACAATTCGTTTACTATTCGCATGATACATTCAAATGAAGTCCACTTTAAAACGGAACTTTTCAAAACAAATAATGTATGTGTATTATCTACCCTAAGTAATTTTTTGTCAAATATTACCTATTCATATTATAAACGCCTATATTAGTAAGTATGGATTATCTCGAAAACAGCTCATCATATCTGTATGAATTTTTATACAGGGGTAGTTGGTAGTCTTGATTATCACATAGGCTTTTCATCCAGATAACACGCGAGTGACGCCGTGGGTTACAGCTAGTAAACTCAAAATGCAAAAAATACATACCGTAAATATAGTATCAATCATTTTCAATGATGTATCAGACACAAGATTATGTACTGATGTACCCAGTTGTAGTGATAGTTCTCCAGCCTCCGTCAACGCACATACCAACAAATGCTGACTGAACAATGTCTCCTAAAACAACAAATTAATTGCGAAATTTTAAAATATAATTCCCCATAAATATTATTAATGCGAAAGTTTCTCTGTATGTCTGTCTCTTGTTCACGCTTAAACCACTGAAGTGGTTTGGATGAACTTTGATGCACATATGATTTTTGTGAATTTGTATCACAATATTTTACACTGTCATATCATACCATAACTTTGCTTCTGGTGTGATAAAATTAAATTAAATATAAACATCGCTCATACTAAAACAGAAACTCTATTTTATTATTTTTTATAATTTAATTAGTTTATGTATACACGCCTAAATATCCTAATAACTAAAAATATATCAAAATATTTAAGAAAATTTACCTGATTGCAATCCTTAGCATTCTCCGGGTTGAAATCAATGCTGTTCATTTGTTTAGCGACAATTTGTATAATTTCGCGGCAAGCAGACGCCTGCGCTTTCTCTCCAAGCATCTTTCCAAGTGTGTTTCGTAATATGTAATTTATGCATTTTCTATAAAAAAATTATATGTTTAAACTCAATATTAATAAAATATATAAAGATAATAATAGAGAATTATTTTCCTTCACTAACTAAATAATAGAAAAAATAAGCACTCCTAAAAAAGCCAATAAGTAGATAAATGCTAGAAAATATATGATAAAAGCTTCTTTTAAAGATAATAGCGTAGTTCCTTGCCTTGAATAAACCGCATCAACATGGGAGCTTGCGGCTTTCGGATTAGCCACTAAATCCAGGACATGTGCTAGAAACGTAGTCATGTTACGTTCCAGCCACACTCCGCCCATATTTTGTACAAATATCACATAGGCCTAAAAAACAATCACATATTTGAGAAAATTTAAAGAATAGAAAAAAAAATTATCACGCAGCGGGATTCGAAGCCGTGTCATTTTGCCGTGCCGTGTCATTTTCAATAAAATTTAAAAAATATAAAATACTTTTCAATGTGTATTATACTATACACTAATATTCTAACAGCACTCTTAAACCATACCACTTAAAGTTCAATTTAAAATGACTTCAATTATCTGACATAACTTGTTACAGTAGTATGCTTCATAATGTTACAACAAGAGTTCCTGGGTTATTTAACAATAAAAAATGTTTTAGTTTAGGCAGTAAAACACATAAAAAGGCTGATCATACTCACATGAGTCACGCAGACTCTCACTTCTCTATTGACTCCAGAACCAGATTTAATTATTTCTCCTTTTAAAAAGGAAGTGCCGCCACGAAGAAATGCACCCATCAACAAATTTAACGCTTCGTCCAACGATACTACATTTTTAGGTGGATCTTTCTTGTTTTGTTGTACTAAAACAATCAGTCACAATAATATTTTCATTTAATTTATTCATTATATATATTTCATAGTAGATAGTAATTATCGTCTTAAAGTAGGTTCGTAGAAGATATCGTAGTTAAAATACAACGATTTCAAAGTATAACTACAAATCAAGTGTTGTAATTTATTTTACAATTATTTATTTTCCGATATAAACCGATATGCTTTATTATATTTTCATAGAAATCCACCAATATTATTTTTCTGTGCTTCTCCCAAGAACCAAAACATTACCTGTATGCCCTTGAAGTCTTACCTGATTGCATTCCCAATTTACTCTTATTGTTGAGATTTGTGGCCTCGCCTGCTTGAGTCATGGCTATAAGAGCTCCAAGCAGTTCTGCCACAGCACATCTAAAATATATCATGATTTACAAAATATATAAACTATTTTGAAGAATTTTAATTTTATTATGTATGTACTTTGTCTGATAAAATATCCAACTGAGTACAAATGTAAAAATTTAACATGCACAATTTGATTATCGATAAATTATTATTTTTTGTATAATTAGCAAAAGCATTAAAAAGTGTAGTCCCATATCTCTTCGGTTCGAGTTAACGAAATTTCACATAATTTGTATGTGGGAGTCGAGCTCGCTTCGGCACGAATTGGGCCAGCTCGCACCTAGGAAGTACCACACACGCACAGAAGACTTTCGTATAATAGTAGCATGCTACTGTGTTTCGTTCGGCGTGTGGAGGAGTCGGAGGCCTATACTTTTCCTTACCCCTCCCAGTCCTTTCCTTTATTCTTCCCTTTCTTAATCTCTTTCCAATTTAAAGTCGGCAATCCATTTGTAGATGCGTAAGGCCTGCAATCGTGCTAATTCTTCATGTGCGCTTTAAAACGCCTTTCCAATTATTCGTGGGCGTTTTTAGCGCTTACCATTGCCAACGATGACAAAAAGAAACTTCAATTCTCCGATCGATTTTTTGGTGATGATAGAGCCTTACCTAAGCTGGTAGTCGCTAGGATGCGCGGCTCGCAAGCACGCGGCGGCTATCGCGTCCACGTCGGCCGGCGTCAGCTTCTGCAGCGGCAGCATGCTGCGCAGCGCGTGGGCCGCGGCCGCGCGCACGGGCGGCGAGCGCTCGTTGAGCAGCGCCGCCCGCGCCGCGCGGGACACCTCGCGCAGAACGTTGCCCGCCGCTGTACCCATGCCCACGCATATCTGTTGCGGAATACGGAACCGTCTCAATTCTCCGAGTACTTATTATTTTTGATAATGCATGAATAAACTATAGTAGAAGTTTATTGTACTCTATAGTCTATAGGCAACCTAACTTGTATAATGTTGCAAATTGTCTTTAGTTTCCTCTCGAGCAGAAATGCATTAGTGACGTCTAGAGAATTTTTTCCTTCGCTGTAACTATGTCCTCATATAAAAAGATCGAAGAAAGATCGTCGCTAAAGGGCACTCACGTCAATAGAAATAAATTTGATTATTTATCCTTTACCCCTCAAAAGCGGGCAACGTATGCGCAGCGGTCCTACATGTGCAAATGTTCATGGGCCGTTGTGATCGCATACCATCCGGCGGACCACCAGCTCAAGTGCCCACTAATTAAAAGTAGTAACTTAAAAGTTACACACATTAGATTTTGTACAATGGTATCATTTTGTGCAAATCTATTTCGGCTTTTCATGTGAAATAAATTTTTGGCACTGAACACTTAGCATAAAAATTCTATATGTTGCATTCTTTAAACATCTTTAATAAATAAAAATTCACGTACCTATAATTTTGAACAGCATTGAAAATGTCATAGGTATGTTTAACTATATAACTGTCAATGATAAGATACATCTAAATTTTTTGCTCATAATTTAACCATACCTTTTCTAATGTAATCATAATCTCCAGTCTTGTTTGAGATTCAGCACTCTTCAGGGACCGTACCAGGGTTGACACTGTTTCCTCATATGACCGACCCATCATTCTACCCAGCTTCTCATACATACTCCCCAAACAACATATAGCAGCACTGTAAAAATATATCAAATACACATAAAAAGAAATATTATATTAATAAACATGAATATGAATAGAGAATTTATTACTTACAGTCTTGTCGGCAAGTACGATGGAGAATCATCCTTAACTTTTATGATATCATTACACTTATTAACAGTGTCAAATAGAAGAAATGTATCTCCCACCGAAAATAGTGTAGCTAGGCATCTAGCTAGCACCCGTCGGGCTGGGGCACCAAGATTCTCTCTAAAAAGGTTGACCAGCTGTGCCACCAGTTTTTGCTGACAGTTTTTTATGTCGGACTGAAAGTAAGTATTTGTCCATAAAATATAGGTTATTAAAAGTTTTTATGATAAAAGTACTAATTTATACATTATTATGTAATTCATACATATCTACTAACATTTTATTTTAAAGAAATTATTTAAACAAATTCAAATTGATTCAAATAATAATCTATAAGCTAAAAATTTTACATATATAGCATTTTATATATATATATATGTACCTTATGTGCAGCAACCAGAACCTTGTCCAGAAACCGCAGCCATTCAAATATGAAATGCGGCTTCTTGTCATCCGGTAACTGCTGCAATGCAGTTTCATTCAGAGTCAGGGAATGTGACACCTCCATGGTTGAAGCTACAACATTTATTCAATTGGTAATTAATATGTATATGTACCTTATTTTCAACAGTGATGTTAAATGGTGTAATCATGCTTGAAATTTTTGTTATTAGTTAAATATATCATTATTCTCTTCTACAGAAAAGGTCACAAACATCCATCACTCTCCATTACCAACAAAAGGAATTAATTATCAATCAGCTGAAAACCCATTGAGTTACAAAACATCAAAAAAATACAGTTAAAGTTGCAAGAAATATTTTATCAAATTAAATTATTTAATAATTACAATGTCCAGGTCAGCAAACTGGTCATTAAATTATAATCCATAATTTACTGTATATTTATTAGGTTTGAAATGTAAAAGGTTTTTTTTTCATTATCAAGCTGTTTTACTAAAGTGTATATGTTGCTGGCATCATAATATTCAACTATATTCCAAGAACCGCTTCCTTGGTACAGTGGCTAATGTGTGAGCATAGAATCGAGAGGTCCTGGTCTTTCCGTTCCGGTATTCCCACATGTCCGATGTCCACATGTGTGTGACAAGGATAGTGATTTAGTATACAACTGTTCAAATAGCTAGAATTATAATTCCTATTCGAATGTGTATATCATATAACAAAATGAAAATAAGAAACCACTAACAGTATTTTAAAGTTTAATTTGCGACCTTCGTTTTCCAGGTCATAATTCAATAATAGAGCATACATGCCGCAAATATAATCCAATCAAATTATCCTACACAACATAAACAATGGCATCACGAATGAATCAGCGCACACTGATGAGATACGAAACTTATAGCAAATTGCACAGATTATGTACCCAGTTCCCCTACAACACGTCCGTTACTTTATATTAAATACAATTTTTTTTACAATCATCTGCACATCAATCACTTACCAAGGTACTTAAAATTTTCTTGCTAAAACACTATTCACATAGTTGAAGATCGATTGTTATTGTGGAATATTATTTGTTTAATTTAAATACAAACTTGTGTTTTTGTTTTTAAATGAAACTGTTTACGATACACAGTAAGAAATGCACGAAACTTAGTCCGTACAATTTTCTTCAACAATTTGCGAAAAGGATGCTGAATACTGATAGGGGATGCCTAATATTGTTTAGAATTAATTGAAATTTGACACTTGAAAGACGATTGGTGTGAACACCAATATCATTATATGTCACTTAACTGTCAAATTTACATAGAATATAAATACTTATAATCACTAAATGTATATTGCATATTATACGAATTAAATTTTTATCTGATGTGATGTGATGTCCTTTCGTTGTGATTTGTTTCGTCAGATAGATTTTGTACTTTAAATTAAGGCTGAATTTCTCTTATTGCATTTTATAAATGCACACTTATGGAAATGCATAGTAAGTAGGAAACACGGAAAATTATATTGAAGAGATACACAATGACTCTTACAATATCAACAAAATCAATAACAACAAAGGTAATGGCAAAATTAAATAAATAAATATACATTTCAAATGTACGGCCACCAAATAGAATCTAATTCAGCGTATGCTGAATTAGATTCTATTTGGTGGCCGTACTTTTCTTCCTTTACTTTACTTTTCAAATTATTATTTGTAGATACATAACTTTTGAAAATTTTGCGGTCGCCCGCTAAGCTTCCGTTTCTGTGGGTTTTTCAGGATGATAGTACTACAACTACTACTGCTATTACTACTTTAGGTACTATCACCCATTCAGGGCCTCAAACTGTATTCACAACAAATGTTATGTGTATCAATTCGGTTATAAGAGTACATTGTCTAAACAGAGAACAATTTATCCAAGTTTTTACATTTTTCTTGCTTTTATACCCGACACCTACATTATATTTATATCTATGCGAAAAGAAAAAAATAAAATGGATTTTTTTTTCTTATATGACCTATATTGATATGACCTATATGAAAAAGAACTCCCATTATTGTGAGTCTGCTATAGACCTTATGCCTCTTCAAATGTTCATGGGCGGTGGTAGCGCTTACCATCAGGCGTTGCACCAGCTCCATTGTCGACTGTAACATAAAAAAAAACAAAAACATTAGTCTACATATAATACATATAATACATATAATACATCGCTAAAATTCTTACCCGTATTATTATACTACTCATTGCTCTTAAACTATTAAGTTATAATATTCTTACTCTGTGGATTGTGGAAATTTTTTACTCTGTACCCTGAAGTTGTATGTTGATGGCGTGTGCGTGACACTCGTTTGACAATTTATTAATGTTAAAAATTTCGTTTTGTCCATAAATAAGCATCATTCCTAAAAGAATACTATGAAAGATTAAATGTTCAATCGAGAGATACAATTTAAAAGTTAAAACGCTTATCATATCTAAACGAAATAATTGGCGGATAATGCCAACATTTTTAGTCCTACAAAGTGCAAAAATTTAATAGTGATGCATACTAGCATAAGCGCACAGCAAAGCCCGGCAAATATGCAGACGGTTGTGGACAGAGAAAAGATTTACACTTGGATATTAGAATTATGCAATCCAGAAACTCGTGAAAATGCTTTATTGGAACTAAGTAAAAAGCGGGAAGTGGTGCCCGACTTAGCGCCTATGTTATGGCATAGCTTTGGTACGATAGCAGCTCTGCTCCAAGAAATTACGAATATTTATGTTGCAATGATTCCTCCCACATTGACAGCTCATCAGAGTAACCGGGTCTGTAATGCTTTAGCTTTAATGCAATGTGTTGCTTCTCATCCAGAAACCAGATCTGCATTCTTGCAAGCTCACGTACCTTTGTTCCTGTATCCATTTTTACACACAGTATCCAAAACCCGCCCTTTTGAATATCTACGCCTTACTAGTCTAGGAGTTATTGGAGCATTAGTTAAAACTGATGAACAAGAAGTTATAACATTTTTGTTAACCACTGAAATTATTCCTTTGTGCCTTCGCATAATGGAAAATGGGTCGGAACTATCAAAGACTGTAGCAACATTTATTTTGCAAAAGATATTACTGGATGATAGTGGATTATGCTACATATGCCAGACATATGACAGATTTTCGCATGTAGCTATGATTTTGGGAAAAATGGTATTGTCATTAGCAAAAGATCCATCGGCAAGACTGTTGAAACATGTGGTCCGGTGTTATCTACGTTTATCTGATAATCCTAGAGCAAGGGAAGCCTTACGTCAATGTCTTCCAGACCAACTACGAGATGCTACATTTACTGCATGTTTACAAGAAGATAATTCCACAAAACATTGGCTAGCTCAATTGATAAAGAACCTAGAAGCTCAGCCCCCACCTGCTAGTCCAGCACAACCGAACATGTGAGAATTGGCTTTATCGAGTTACACCCTCTACAAAACATTCAAAAAGTGGTGCAACTCTAGCTAAATTTACAGTTTATTTATAAATTTAGCACTGATATATTGATGAATAACCATACATATATGAACTAACGTGTCATACAGTGTCACTAGCAAAAACATTGCAAATTATTGATATAGCTAATTGAAAGCACTTATATATATTGATAGTAGAATGGATTCAAACAAATTAAATATTGAGAATAAGATGGCTCAAATCAAAATATTGCTGTCTTATGGTCCATGAGAAAAATAGTCTATGGTTTTTGTATAAAAATGCATTTTAGGTACCTATGTAAGGGCTTGTTACTATCTTTCTCATATAGATAATCCAAGAAATCATACTTTTGTAGTGGGTGTGTAATTCACTTTTTATGATAACAGTCCGAAATGAACAAAGTTCCCAATCACAAATGAATTTTCTAGCTGTTAAACGATTCTTTATTGCAATATAAGATAATTATTAATTCTAATCAAATTAATAATTACTAATACTCAAAAGTTAGACTAATCAAAAGCTGTAATTGTTTGTTTTCTTGTTGTAAACCTCTAAAGAAAAAAGGGGTACTGTAGAATAGTGACCACATTTATTTCAATGCATAAATAAACTACCTTATAATAAATAATGGATTAGTCTCATTTTCAAAACATTATTTTTTTAGGTACAAAACAAGATGAAAGCACTTATTCTGTGCAGATGTAGTGGAGAGGATAAAAGAAATAAACTTTTTCAAATTTTTTTATTATGGTTTTATTTCAATCTTGATTGTTAGGGTATGTTTTTTAAATGAATACTAGAAATCGGGTCCTCGAATTGGATAGTTGGATAATGCCCACCGTTTTCCACCCAAGCAATGAGCTGAAAGATTGTGATATGATGCTTCAGAATTTTTCTTACAAATATAAATGCGAGAAGGTTTTCTTTCATCAGGATCGGATTCCAACGAATCCTTGGGAATAATGAAGTTTATGTTAGTTTTTGATTTTGATGGCTTTTTTGACTTGGATTTTAGTATACTATTTTTCCGTTCAATAAATTGTGTTCCACAATTAACTTTTTCTAGAGATTGAGCACAAGCTTTGTCCATAAAACTATTTTTGTATAAGGTTTGAATAATTTTGCTGCTTGCTTTTGGCTTAACTTTTTGTTTACTACATTTGCATGAATTTTGGTCTCTTTTACGAACCATAGTTACACAGTAATTGTCACATCTCAACGGCCCACTTACTAGAGTATTAACGGCTATATCAACGAAACATTTCTTTAAGATGGTTTCTTTTGATTTTAAAGTTTTAGATAAGCTAGGTTTCTTATTGTCCGATGGAATAATTTTATTAATCACACGTCTCTTCTCAAGATATACTGCTCTGTTTGGCTTTCCATTGATATTTGACGTACTTTTTGTTGGTTTTTTAACTTGTTTAAATTTCACATTATTGTTAATACCGGAAGGTTTAAATACAGGCTCAACGAGGTCGTGACAAAGCTTTTCTGCTACGGTGGGCATGAGGCCGGTGAGAGTGACTTCAGGTGATTACACTATAAAAAATTATTGCATTTTGTATATTTATGTGTGGAATTCAGAAAAAAATTAACACTGCATATTATTTGTTTCATCTCTCATTCATATTAAAATTTCATTTGAAATTGCCACCACACAAGCAATTAATTTATACTCTATGTTAAATTGTCTGCCATTAGTTTCTCTATGGTTTCATAAAAAAAAGTTTAAGTTTTTTATGTTTTCACACATTATTTTAATATTGTTTTTGATTTTTCAAGTGACAAATTAATATACGGTGGTACCAACTACACAAATAATTCTCTTACCTACATGGTGGTAAAATCAACCAAAATTTCCAGATTTTGTGTCTCTTACCATAGAATAAAAAAATTACGTAAAATACGTCATTGTCATAATTCACAATGTCATCGTTTGTCGTGACTCGTCAGTGTCAAATGATAAGTCTTATCACAATACGGTCTAAAACATTACCTATTTAAAAAAAATATGTCTGTAAAAACTGATGAATTATATTTAAGAAAGAATGTACATATTGTAAATTAATGTGATATTAATTTACAAAAAATATTTAGGTGCAAGTAATTGTAATTATAACATAGAATATGTGGGTGTTCGGATATGGCTCTTTAATTTGGAAAGTCGATTTTAAGTATGATTATAAATCTGTCGGATATATTAAGGGTTACCTTAGAAGATTCTATCAGCATAGTATAGATCACCGAGGAGTTCCTGAGAAGGTAAATATCACATTTATTTCACTTTGAAAACAGTATATGGCAATGCCTTTATTTAATACCCCAAATCTCAATGAAAACTACCCTAAATTTTGGTTCAGTAGTTTTTGTATTAAAGAGCACCAAATAATACTATATGTTGATACAAATAAATCTGAAAACAGTTTGATTGTTATACAAATTAAGAAAAAGTCAGGGTGATTTTGTAATGTCACAAAATATATAAGCTTAGTTTGTAGTTAAGTTGCTCTAACTGCAGTTAGTTTTAACATACCTGTTTTCACATAAAATCTGGCTGGAATGGGTTTCGAAATATTAAATATGTAATTTGTGAATAATATAAAGTGAGTAATATAAACAAATTTAATGAAATATAATGAAGATGAGTTGAGATAACAATTTATAAGTTGTTGTAATAAGTTTTATTTATATTTTTCAGCCGGGCAGAGTAGTGACCTTGATTCCCAGTGATGATCCTAATAGTAAAGTATGGGGTGTTGCATATAAAATAAGAAATGAGGATGTTGATCAAGTAACACAGCATTTAGATTATAGAGAGAAAAATGGTTATTCCAAACAAATAGTGACATTCCATCCAAGAGACACCAAACTTGAACCTTTTGAGTTGACTCTTTATGTAGCGACACAGGATAATGAATCTTATGCAGGTAACAGAGCTATAATTTTAATATAAATCGTTTTTATTTAATGTGAAATCAATTTCATTATCATCAGCCCATATATGTTCCCACTGCTGGGACACAGGCCTCCTGTGAGGGTTCAGGCCATAATCCACCAAGCTGACCAAGTGCGGGTTGGCAGATGTCGCATGTCAAACTTTTGATTCTCGGACATGCCGGTTTCCTCACGATGTTTTCCTTCACCGTTTTAAGCAGTGGTGATGTTATCTACAGGAACAGATAAATTGAAAAATCAATTTATTTCCTGCACGCTTGTTTGGTCTCGAACCCCAACTTATTGATTTTGAAGTCTGAGGTTCTCACCACTGAGCCACTACTGCTTATCTGTGAAATCAATTTTCTTCTCAAATATCAATTGTAGCATTAAATATGTCACTGTTAGATTACAATCAAGCTGACAAAATTCTTGCAAGATTGTATCTGACAAGAAGTCATCTGTAACATACAGCTTATAATTTAATGCATTATTTTTCTATAATAGTCTATTAATATATTATATTCAAAAATGGGCATTCAATATGATGGGCATGGTTAGGTTTCATTTATTTGAATACTGATCTGACCAATCATTTATTTATGTCTTTGAATTCGTTGTGATGTTTGTTGTTTTTGTTTCTGTTGTAATTGCAGTTTAGAACTTAATTTCAACTCAAATGGATGTATCACAAATTCAGTAAGCTTATCAAAATAAACCATAGAAACGATAAATAAGAAGAGAAAAATTAAATCAAGGTAAGATAGAAAGCTCAATTGCTTCCCATTATGATTTCAGGTGCTGCTTCGATAGAAGATATAGCCAGGCAAATAGTTGCTTGTGAAGGGCCCAGTGGTTTAAATAAGGATTATGTGTACCAACTAGCCAATGCAATGAGGCAAATTGCTCCAGAAGTTGACGACAATCATTTGTTCTCCTTAGAAGCCACTGTAAAGGAAATGGATACTGATAATGAATAAAAAAAAACCTTTATCAAATAAATATGTAACTTATATTCCCTAAAACTTCTACGATTACTAAGTTAATGTCATTATTAATAATATAATAAATAGAAAATAATTATACTCACTGGTATAATAAATAATTTATAACAACTTTGCACATCTATAGAGAGTTATATTGAGTATACATGAATAATTGTGTATAAATTACCAATGCTGATTTATAGAAGTTTGGTTACACTGTCCTGATAATTATGTTATTTACAGTGTTAACTTTTTATAATGTTACAATTTAAAACGATAATCTCCCAATAATATAGAAGCGTGTACAGGTTGGTTGGTTTGCTTTGTTGTACTGGTAAAATGTTGATTTAAAGATCAACCCTGTTTTGTCCCTTCATCACCAGATTTTACTTGTTTGTAAAGATAAATACAGTGATGGCTCGGTGGTAAGGATTCAGGATGTCGGAATTCAATCGAATAGATGAGGGTTCAAGACCGAATAAGTGCGATTTTTCAATTTCTCTACACATTGTCCACATAACCACTGTTCGAAACAGTGAAGGAAAACATCGTGAGGAAACTGGCATGTCCAAGAAATTAAAGTTCGACGAATTGTGATATCTACCATCCCATACTTAGTCAGCATTGTGTATTATGGCCTGAATCTTCATAATAAGCTGCCTGCAGTGAGAACATAATATATGAACTGTTGATGATGAATTATCTGAATAACAAGATAACAAATGACTCTGATTCCTGAATGTTATATATGTTTCTTTATGTTATGATACTGTAATTTTACTGTATACTTTAATTGAGGTTGTTATTGTTTATTCTTGTATTGTTAATACATATCTTTTCTTTATCCATATATTCTGCATATTGGGCATATTTAATATTATGGGTAAAAAATTACCAATGCCCTAATAGAAATTTGTAATGAAACCTCACGGTTTTCATTTAATTGATTGCTTATCGGAATTTGACAAGTAATTAGAATTGTGGTAAATGGAGAGTGTCGCTTGAATAAATGTTTTTTTTTATTTATTTTCCTTAGCAACAACTGTATAAAAAGTTGTATAAAATAATGATGCAGGTAAAATTTGATTTCCTGCTTGCCAAATGTACATCGTACTTTATATTATTATGTTTTATAGGGAAATTACTGAGAAGGCTGTGAAAATATTAAATAATAATGACTCTCCATAGGGAGAGTTATTGTGTTTATAATTAACATGTAATTAATATATGAGCTTAATTGTTTTCTTCATAACATGTTATTCTTAATCATTTAATTTTAATTGAATTTCGTATTTTGAGTTTTTCACTCAGCAAAACTTCTTGTGGTTATTGTGGCTATGAAAATATCTATGTAACAATCTTATACATAAATATGTATTTCTTTTGTGCTTGTGTTGACCGAATAAAGTATTTTGTGTGTCAGTTGGATCTAAGAATTGTTATTCCGTGTTTTCCACACTTAGTTCCCTTTTTTGGGTCTCAATATGTCTTTATACCAAATTTCATCTAAAGCTTCAGTGGCTGAGGCGTGAAAAGGGACAGACAGCAACGTTGACATTTATTAAATTAGTATAACTTACGGTCTACTTAGGTCCAAAAACTACACAGTGTAATAAATATCCAATCTTATTGTGATTGTCCTCAAGCTAACAATTTTTCTTCCATCTTAAGTTTAATATTTTATTGAATATTTTAATAGAAACAAAAGTTTATATTTTAAATAAGGTACTTACTACTTTTAATTTGGAATCGCGAAAATTTTATAAAATATTTAAATGTTTATCAAATTGTATCTACATAATTATTATTAAAAATGCAAAATGTATAAATTAAGCAATAGTAACTTGTTTAAATGTGTTAGATAGCAATTACATATATGCTTTATGATGATATATTTATACTGTATATTTTATATTGATTTTCAGATTGTCAACTGAATTAGTTTACATGATTGGATTAATGATAAGTACCTAGGTGTAATACAAATGAACAGGCTGTAGACGATGTTGTAACCAATGTAGAGAAATGTCAAGTACATATTATATTTATAAATACCATATATATGAAAAGGCTAAAAATACTTATTGACATTATTTTTTCAATTAAAGTGATAATATTTATTTTATATGTATGTATGTATTTGTGATTGTTTTAATGTTGTAATAAAACAAAATTATGTTTTAAATAACAATTTTATTATGCAAAGTATTTCCTACACATTTTGTCATTTTAGGAACATATGTTAACGAATATAAAAAATAATTAATGAATAAAAATAAAATTATACATACATTTAAAAATTAGTTTCTGTAACAATTATTTGTAAAACAGCATTAATAATATTTTATACAAAACATCATCACATAGATGTATGATTTATAAATAACAATAACACCTATATGTCGATAAAATTTATACATTTAAGTAATTAGTATAATTGGTTACCTAATACTCTAATCGAAATTTAGCAGAAAGGGTGTCACATGCCACTTTTCCTTATCTGTTCATGATAACCCACCAATGCATTAAGATAGCGTGCAGGAAGTATGACCTTCATTAGTTTTATGTATCGATACCTAATTGTTTCTTTTACTGATGAAAATACTTTGGAATAAACCATTTGATACCTTAACAGCGATAAGGCAGGCCGGCGTCATGTGCTTTGACCAACCGCAGAGGATTGCTGTTATCTTTGGCAAACGATAGCACTTCGACTGTTATCACTTGTCACTTTTAACTCCCTTATTGCGTCCAAGAAGTTTATCAAGGAAACTTCGTTTTCTTTTAACCTTTTTACTGTTGCTCTTTTGGTGTTCCAAGTTTTCGCCTTCCGTGTTCATCTTCTCGATCAACGCTGGAATGGTTAAATCTACTATTACATCCTTGGTTGGTCTTTTAGCTGATTCTCTGCTCAATTGCCTTTTTATAGGTGATAATTCGGGAACGTAGTCATTCTCCTCTAATGCTACCGAATTCTTTGATTGATCTTTTTGTTCTGATTCATTATTATTTTCCTGTATTTTTTCCGGACCGTTGTGTAAAATTTCTATATGCGGTTGCACCTCTGGTACTTTTTCATTTTCGATCTCTTGTGGTAGTGTCTTTGGTTCATCAGTTTCTTTCTTTTCAAATACATCATCCTTGTCTATATTATCTGTGCTATCCACACTATCTGCTGCACTTGATGTCGACTTTGGGACTGAACCCACCACTTTCGGTCTTGTTGGAGGAAGATTCCAATCCACTGGTTTACGTTGTGGAGAATATCTTTTGACAAGTTCTTCAAATAATTTTTGTCGATCAATTTTAGGGGAGCTCTGCTCATTGGGCAAGCTTTGATATTTTCTTCTTTCTTCTGGCACGTGATTTTCTTTTCCATCTTCAATATCCTCATCATCCGCTGGTCCCAAATCGATAATAATACGCCGAACTGGTGTTGGTGTAGTATACGGTTCGGCGAAAGGAAATTTATAAATTTTTGGACTCTCAATTTTGTACCTTGTAACGTTCACGCTAGTAGCGGGCATCGAGGCGCGAACGCCGGTTCGAGTGAATGGACTGTCAGTTGGCTCGTGGAGATTTGAAGTAAGAAAATCTCTTCGCATTTTAGAAAGTCGCCTCGTTCGTTCGGCAGTGCTGTACCTGTAGTCTGCATCATCAGTTTGATTGAGGTCTGATGTGAAGTTGTCAGAGTATTTTCGTGGTCGAAAATCGTAATGGTTGCGATCCTCGCTCCTCGTTTCGCGCATACTGGAGTAGCCAGCAGTGTTTCGTTTGAAGTTCGAAGTGGTTTTACCGTGATTGGACGTTATAATTGGCTCGACCTCTCTATAGGTTGGTGTCGGGGTCGTAGGTGACGGCAAGGGCAGGAACACCGTGTCGTGTTTTTCGAAAACCTCGCGCCGTTGACTGAACTGGTCGCCGCCAATGATCTCCCGCGACTTCACACTAGTTGTGGGCGATTTAGCCGCCATTTCCGTTCGATAACAAACCACAACACTTTTGTTATTGATACTATTTTCCTGTAAACACTGTATTTCTATTTTTGTACGACACACATTATGACTTCACCGGTAACATCGTGCCTATAAAAGAGTACACGTCTACACGTTAAATTGGACAATAAAGGTAGTCCGGTCGTCCGTATAAGGTGGACCGTTCGCGATATAATGATGAGTGATCAATAGAGTGGTTCCGATAAGATAGCGACGTCGCGTTAGCGCGATACCTACACACTACACAGTTTCTTTATCTTTCAGCAGTCGAAACAGTTGTGTAAATAGAAACGAAATAACACAATCATGTTCGTAATTAATAGCGGCCCGAGTGAAAGCAAACTGCGTCAGATCGTCGAACGTTCATTATATAATGAATATTAAATCTAACTCCACGATGCGTTAGAGTGACTTAGCCGGCTAGCGTTAAATGTTACGATGCTTAATTCACACTCCAAAGTAAAATAGAAACAATAGTTTATGTATTCATGTCAATAGTTACACCGAATTTAATTACTATGTTTGTCCTGTAGTTAAAAAGATAAATTAACTGCCAATAATTATAAAGATAAGGTTTGCTTAGGAGCAACTTTGTATTAATTAACAAATAGTTTATTTTGAAATGAGAACACTGTCTTATAAATACGTTTCAAATACCTACGTACATAGGTAGGTTTGTATGTTATTCATGTGTCTCAATAAATACTTGAAAGTTAATTTATGTAGCCGTTTTAAAAAACAGCCGGTACCTAATCGATGTTGCAAATCTATATTATCTATAAAATGAACACTATATTGAAAACATGATTTTACAGCGATACTAACATTTTAACGACCTAATAGTTACACTATAGTATCACACGTAAAATGAAATCGAAAAATATCATAAATGTACGTAGCTCTACCTAAATTATTTGCAAAAATTTTAACAACTTTGCCCTGTGAGAACTGAGAACACATTAAAGAAATAGCACAACAACCTTAAATTTGTATGTAATTAATAACACTTAAAATAAAGCCATACTAAGCGAGAATGAGGTACGTAATATTTTACCACATCACACGGTTTAAATATCTATTGAACATAATTATAGAGTAAGTAAGGGGATACACTCTGCGGTTAGTCATTTTTAAACGCGGTTTCGTATAATTCGCATCGTGTAAACTAAAAAGTTCTTTTAACGACTATTAATACGCGAGAACGTATGAATGAATCGAGAATTTTTCAATATAAGCAAATCACTTTTTAAACACACCACACTATACACAATAAAGAAGATTAACCGGACACTACTGATGATATGCACATAACAAAGGTCAGTGAAGGAATAATAGATTGCGAACGATATATTTGTAAACACAAAGCGAATCAGCGAACTATTTTGAATATGCGTACATCCAGTGATTTTGTGAAGCGTGCCATGTGCGTTTTATTTATAAACACTTGTTTTTTCTTCTTTTTAGCTGGGATCAGACGCTAATTTTACATGCATACTATGAGTATGTAGGTACACTATTTGTGGGAATACTCGGTCGGTCAGTGACATTTAGAATAATTATAATACTAAGGAGCAACAATATCGATTGGTCCTTACGAATCCTGACCGAAAACTGCTTTGTAGAACTGGAGAGTTTATTCGCGTATGTGGTAACCATGGACGTAGGTATGTTTATACGTTCTCTTCGAGCTTTCAACACAGCTAGTTGGTAGATATTTAATGAATGAAATTACAGTATCTATGCAACATTTTTAAATTTAACATCTGTTTTATTTCTCTGGTACTATGGGCGAGGACAGACGGAAGTGGAGGATAACCCTATTTCCCGTTGAAGTTTTCGAAATATACTCTTTATAAAAATAATATTGTATAATAAGTATATTATATTTTATTAAAAAATATTTTAATAAGAAAATTTTGTATATGTAGATATTGAAATTTCAAGGGTGGGATTATAAATATCCCGTTGAGTGATGATTTGGAAAGAGGTTTGCTTATTATTTTAAAAATAAACAGGGCGTTACCACTAGCGGGTATTTCAACGGTGATCTCATTCAATTTACATGCAAGCTCGAGGTAATCTCCAAACACGGTATTGTGTGAAGGTTTTTGTGGCAAAGCCAAATGTGATTTATGTTAAAGTATTTACATTCAAAGTTTGCCATTTAATACTCTTATAAAACAAGATTCATGTCACTGTAATTACTCGTAGAGTGATCAATAAGTTTCCTGTGCCGTGATAATATTTCCCTCAATTTAAGAAATCAAAAGCAGATAATTGGGCAAACTAAATGAATGTTTAGTCAAGCACGTACGCCTGACTGCGCCCAGTTTCCAAACTAATGAGCACGCGGCCTAGAAATGATTCACGCTCTTAGTTGGTGCTTCCGACTCATTTTGCGCCATTGTCTTTCCTAGAGTTTGAAATCAATTTGTAATTAACTTACAACGAGTAGGTAGTTACTTAAAATGTCTGCTATCAAAACGTTCAAGAGTCAAGACAACGATTGACTAACAGCATTCCCAAAGTTCAAAACCGCGAGTGACTCACCGTTCCACTTCGGCGGTCACAATCGTAGCTTTCTTAACACCTGACTGGATTCTAAATGACTCGAGATGGAGTTATCAATAATACAATACCTCTATAAGCAGAGGTGTCGAGGTATAGCCAGATTAGCATAACGAATTTAAATGAACATATTTTATAATTATATTCATCGATAGCGATTGTTCACTTTAAACAAAGAATGATGTCAAATGTTGCCTATGGGTAGGTACCTAGATACTTATTTTTCCAATTATTCGATTGCAAATTGTAGGCCATAATTTCGTAAATATACTAAAACTTTTCCTCAACATCTCGTGGTTTATTGGTATACTTTTACAAATACTATTACAATTACTTTTACAATTACTATTTGGTTGAATTTTTTCCAACGAAAAGAGGTCAAAATATATATCGCTGTTTTATTTAAAATCTTAAAATGTATGCAACCTTGCAATGCAGCAATTTTATGCACTCGTTTAACCATAATGCTGAATGTAGGAATATAAAGATAATAGTTATGTACCAACATATTATTATAATTAGTAATCATTTAATGAGGTCAAGATTTTCTCGACGGCGCGAGTTGCAACAACAAAGGTTATTTTCAGACCCATTATTGTAGAAGCCTGTGCGACATTATTTTATTTCGAAATTCGTTAATTTCAACTTAGTAGATTTCTATGTTTAATTTTTTAGTCTAATAGCATTAAATGTTTTATAAATATAAATATTATTCTTTGTATAAGTGTGATGTATCTATATTCTATACATAATATTTTAAATATAATCTTCTCCACTACCACTACTACTCTATATACTGCTTATTTTCATGATAACAAGAGCCAACAATTCTTTATATAGTTATGGTCCATTCTTCAGTCAGCTATTAATATATTTCAATGGCAATTTTATGAGCGATAAGGGTCGAGTCTATACGTAACGTATAATTGGTAGGTATCACACAATACGTGAAAGAAGTATTGAAACCTGAGTGAGATTTAAAAGTAGGTGTGTTTACGAATCAATTTACTTTAAACAATAATAATGAATAAGATAAAGAAAATTTTAATGCTATGAAACTAAAAATTAAGTTTAACAATAATAATTTCAAATGCGTCCAATGATAACGGGACCCAACTTGTGATGAAGCACGCCCGATCCTCTTTATATGGTCACCGTTTCCTTTTATTTAGTTGGAAGTCGGACCAGGTGTCAGATTGTGTTGTAAAGACATATTAATTACTAGTTGCACCCGGCAAACGCTGTTCTGCCTTACTCTTATCATTTAGGGGTGTGAAAAATAGATGTTAGCCGATTCTCAGACCTACCCATTATGCTTACCAAATTTCAGAGGAATCGGTCAAGCCGTTTCGGAGGAGTATAGAGACTAACATTGTGACACGAGAATTTTATATATAAGATGATGATATTGTTGCAGTTTTGCTAATTACTAATATACTTATCATTCTTAAATGCATGGAGACACTGTTAAAATTATTAATACTAAACAGTGGTTGCAATACATATACGCAAGTTGCTTAACCGATGACCAATTAGAACAATTAGCCATGATTATCTCCTATTCAGTATTGACATACTATGGCTAATGTGACAAGGTATTAGATCACTTCTTAAGTAAGAAAATGCTATAAAATGGTGATGTTTTATAAAATCCGTGTTTCCGGGCAGGACTTACCGATAAGGCAAATGTACGACGTCCTTATTTACCTTAATTGGTTCTACCTAGACAAGGACTGACAAAGCGGGTTATTTATGCATCACAATAACGACAGGATAAATCTAATAGGTGGCCTTTGTTACGCGTCGTAACTCGTTACATGACTTTTTGTGTTGCGTTTGCATATCCTCGACTGTACCATATTGTATCTTAGAAATTGTGAAAAAACAACGATACCAATATAAAAAGTATATTTCTCCAAATTACTCCATGATATTTCATACCAATTAACAATAAATGACGGTTTGCTACATTTCATTTAAAATACCAAGCTGAACAATCCTAATGAACGGGGTAAATTGTGTTAATGAGATGCGTCATTCTCAACAACCAGATGAGAGGATAAAAACAATACTTGATTCATGTTGTTTATTTTTTATAAAAAGGTAGGTATATTTATAAGGCTACTTAGGTCCTCAACAAAAAATCTTTAAGAGAAAAGCGGGCTATAATTTATATACTTATTAACTACACACACGGACGCGTTCAAATATTATTTAATTATAACGCAGCTGCCTACATAATATAATTCTTTAAATTTCCCGCAAACAACCGTTTGGTCAAGTTTTTATAAATATTACCTAACGTTCCTAACGATCACGTTATCACAAAATTTTCTACTCAATTGCAGTTGCATTCATTATATAAAACAAACATTGATTACAATATTAGCTTATCATTTCAATGAAATCATTTATCAGCTAGGTACATCTGAGTATACCTACTGCTTGAACCGATAAGAAAATACCGTTATGCAATTAAAGTGTGATATTAGTGTTTTTATTTCTAGAACGTTTTTATACCTATTGATGGACCATATCGATTTAGTGTAAGTTGATCGTAAGATAACTTCGATATAATGAACCAGTAAAATAATTAAGTTTTTAGGCAGGGTTTTTACTAAAATAATATAGAGCTGGATAGCTGTAACACAGGTGTATAGCTGTAAACCATGTATTATAGGAATTTTTCCTGTTTGTTCATTGCTTGTTGTTCAACTCATATTTGACTGGATATTTTATATTGATATTCGCAAGGTCTTCGTCTATACTCAATAATATAAAGCAGACGAGTTTATTTGACTTATACTTAATTACACACAATTATGTTTTAACTAAAATTTAATCATTTTTATTTGGAATCGACCACGTTTCGGCACAAATTGGGCCAGCTCGCACCGGGGAAGTACCACACCAGGATAGAAAATCGGCGTGAAAGATAAGCTGTGCTTCGTTCGGTGAGTGGGGGAGCCGGAGGCCCGTATCCTTTTCCTTACCCTTCCCAGTCTTTTCCTTTATTCCTCTCGACAATCCTTTCTTAATCCTTATCCTATTTATAGTCTGCAATCCATTTGTAGAGGCGTAAGGTCTGCTATCGGCCTCGCTCTCCAAATGTTCATGGGCTGTGGTAGCGCTTACCATTATACGACCCACCAGCTCCATTGCCGACGATGATATATATTAATGTAACTGCAATAAGCGCTTCTCGCTCAACTATTTGAAGTCGGTGCAAACCAAGCCAAGCAGGCAGGAGATAGGTTTGTAGTAATTAACTACTTGTGACATTATGTAGTAAGCAGGCATTATGTAGTAATCTATCTATTATCTACCACCATATTGATGGTATGGTATATTATGGTGATTTAATGATGATGAATAATTCTGACAAAAAAAGCGGATTAGCATAATGTCGAAAGATCGCTCCATGATGTCATCTTTATGAAAATCATTTTTCTTAGTTGGGCGTTCAATTCACTTTATATACTGCTTGCTCTTGGCATCGCAGTTCCATTAAAATTTGGATTATTTATTACTTTAGCAATTAAGTGATAACTTAAAACCAGATCTTCAAGAAGAATAAGTAGATTAAATGTTCGATTTTGTTTTTTACATTAGCCAAAACTAACGTGACTACTACGTTTAATGTTTGGTATAGAAATATCTTGGCTTTGTAAATTAGCAATGAAAACACAAAAGACTAAAAGAGCAGCAATAAGCTAAATAAGCTCGACAATTAAATTAAAATAGTAAAAAAATGTATCAAACAATGGTGTCTTCAAGCTCTCTAGAGCTAGTGCTCTAGCACTCAAGTAAGATGAATACGTAAAAAGAAGTTTATTCGTAATTGTTATTAATTAATAATTATACTCATACGTAGATTGTATTCAATTTAATTAAAATAAAAAATATATTTCTAGTTCAAGCTTATCGATTCTTGGGTTATCATGGTGACCTTTTGCTGATATTTTAGAATTATTGTAAACATTTCCTGTCTTTCTATTAGTAGAATTATAAAGAATAAGGATAACATAATATTGTAAAATAAAAAAAAAAAACTACGCTTTTATTCAATGATTCAACTAAATAGTCTCACTCACCGTTTTCAAAGTATAGTAGGAAAGAAATTATTTAATCCTGGCGTTCTTAATCAGGATAATAAGATAAACTTATCAAATTATTGTATTTTAATTGATCCATACCGATTGATAAGTGTCCAAGTTGGAATAAAATATGTTCTATTAAAGTAGATCAAAATCTAGTGCTAAGGAGTCAGTAACACATAAACAACAAGTGGAGATAATAAAAAGTAACCAGTAACAAACCAATGAACAAAAATTCGTGAAATAATACGTAATATTGTGTCATAAATAAAACCAAAATTAAATGAAAAATATTAAAGAACATCAACTGCTCTGAGATTTTTGGAATCGTGATGCTCATAGGAAATGTTTTGTTTTTAAAACAAAAATAATTAATCAGAGTTCCCAAAAACTCATTAGTTATTAGATGTTTGTCTCCATAGAGTCTAGCTTATCAATCTGTAATCGATTGTACTTGATAAATACTCTTAATTATAATTTAATGTAGTGTTTCACGAATTACTAATACGCTTTTATGTTTACCTAACAAAATGTTGACTGATAAACTTTATTACTACCAATCAATCATCTCGGTGAGTTCATCGCTGTAATGTTTCAAGCATTTTAGATTCTAATTGTTTATTAGCATAGTGCAGACAGAGGAATAACTTTACGATTTAAGAAGACAATTATGCAAAAAATGACACTGCCTTCAAAATGTCAGAACTAGGCAAATTTAACTAGGACCACACTGAAGGCACCAGATTTCAAAAAAAAAAAAAGAATCATCAAAATCGATTCAGCCAGACAAAAGTTCAGCAAACTAAAAAAAAAACCTTCCGAATTGAGATTTTTTTTATGAAGGCGGTTTAAAAATTAATGTATCTATTGTTGTTAATCAATAACACTTATGTTATATTATTTTTCTTCACAAAACACCTCTGAACAACCTGAAAAATAATTTGAACTATTTCTTTTTTGTACTCTTTTAAATAAAAAAATATTATAAACCATGACTTATGTGTGTAGAAAACTTTCTGTCCCGTTCAATGTGGCAATGTCAAGACGAGCGAGTATCGATATAAAAGGTCCGGTTTAAAATAAAGATAATCTTACCGAAAATTAGATCAATAACAAATCTTTCGACAATTTAATGACTTTTTAATCTCCCTAACGTTCGATATAGATTTCTTATTAATAATAAAACACTGATAATTTCTTTATACGATTTATTTCATAATTTCTATTACATAATCAATAAATACATAGATCTATATTTTCCTTAAATTATACATAAATTACGACTTAGACATAATCTCCTTCATAGCCAGCTCAATCTTCAATTGAATACACGCGACTCTCTCTTGGAATATCTGATTAACTAAAGCGAGTCGTTTTTGCTCCAACAGAGCATTTTCTTTAATCAACCGTTGCTTCAATTCCTGGTCTTCTTGAGTACTGTTCTCCTTTTCCTTGTGTAAGCCACCTTCTTGTTTATTCTTCAAAGCAACATGACTCCTAAGTTTAACAATTTCAAACTGTTCCGAATTGATTTTCGCCTGCAGCAGTGATTTGAGCTGGAGATATTCCGCGTTTTCCAATTGCAGTCTTAGTACTTTCAGTTCTTTTTCCGTGAATTTCGGTTTCTCTATGACATCCACTGCTTCTGTTTCTTTAGTTTCTGGTTTAAAATCGAAATTATCTTCGAATTCTACGGGAAATGCGTCCGCGTTGGGCGAGTCAAAGTCTACAGGGAATGTTGGATCTTGAACTGGTACATCTGGTTCTTTATTATCTGTTACATCATTGCTCGATGTATCTTCTTGTCTCTTTTGTTCTTCGTCAGTTTGTTCGTTTGTTTGTGTGGTTTGAGCATCTTCCTGTTTGTCGTCGATCGACGGCTGCTGATTTGACAACGAGTGCGGCTCAACAGATTTTTGAACTGCCCGTAGTTTTCTCTGTTAAATATAATACATAGTTCAATTAAAGTCGACCTTAACATAAATTTTTTAATATAACTGAAATATTTCATATAGCTGATTTATTGCTTAAACGACTAAATTTTTTTTAAAGACAGTATATTTTAAAAGATAATTATAGCTTCTATTTTCATGCACATAATAGAGCAATGTAAATACACATTTATATGAATTCAAAGATTCCTAATCTCAATGTTATAGATTATAGAATATAGACGGGAAACGTTTTACAATCGGTTCCACACACGGGGTACCAGACACATACCAGAAATCCGGACCGTAATGAATTGGTCTATACCGTCTATCATTAATAACTACAAAACCACTCGTGATAAAAAGAAAATTTACAATAATTATTAGGTATACATAGTCAGCTTGGTATTAAACATTTAGAGTGCAGTCAATCTAGCTTTCATTCAATCTTTAACACAAACTGATTCCATACGGCCGTGTGAAACGACACAGCTCCGGCCAACTAATTAAAATCAATTCAGACATTACTTGAATATTTTTAAGTTCAAAGTTTCAATCAATTGTCTCCATAAAATACTATACAGACAACACTAAGAAAACGTATAAAATACGCAAAAAAAAAAACGAAAAACAAATCCTCACGTTTAGAAATTAAAAACTTTTTAACGGATTTTAAACGCGATTTATTCATTATATTATCAACCCGACGTTTCCCCGTGACCACGCTCGCTGTAAAGTGTTCGAAACGTCGGGTTAATAATAAAATGAATAAATCGCGTTTAAAATCCGTTAAAAAAAAATTAATTTCTAAATGTATAATACTCGCGTAAAATCAAACACAAGAAAATACTAAATCCTCACGTATTCCTCTTACCTTAAGCTGCGTGACGATCCTCTGCGCCTCCCACAGCTGCTGGTCGCGCGCCGGCGTCGTGAAGCCCGCGTGCATTTCCGAGTGGATTTGGCTCAGGAGCGACTCCTGCTTGCGCAGCTCCGAGCTGATCTCACCAGCTGTCTCCGGGAAGTCGGCCGGTATCGACTGGAGCGGTGGCACGTATCTGGAGGATTTTGTGGTTAAGAACGTATAAGCTTCTAGAGCCTGGTCAACTTGGGATAAAAGTATAACCTACTAGCTGCGCCCTGCGGTTTCACCCGCGTAAGTCCATATCCCGTAGGAATATCGGGAAAAGTTGCCTATATGTTATTTCAGTTTTTAAGCTATCTACGTACCATACACATTTCATTGCAATCGGTTCAGTAGTTTTTGCGTGAAAGAGCAACAATCACACACATCCTTACAAACTTTCGCCTTTATAATATTATTAGGATAGTAGGATAGTAGGATTAGTAGGATTAGAGGTTTCACTTGCGTGTGAACCGGATATAGAGTAGCCTAGCAGTTAACATATATACTAGCTATCCCCAATTATACTCTATTTGAGTACCTAAGTTCGTGGAGATTCTGAAAGCCGCGAGCATGAATTTTTACGATTTCCTAAGGTTTCAGCACCTATAAGGTTCCAGTTTAACCACTCGCCAATAATATTCTCAGATAAAGGGGTTTTCACTTACTTAGTCAAACGAACATCTGGGAAGAGTTTATCTGCTTTGCTGATGAGGTACGATAGTAGATTCTGTGACATGTTCAACGCTGGACCCATTGCATTCGATAGAATTTGAATATTCACGTGATTTATCTGAAAATTTTCATATAAATATTTGATTACTTACTGAAATTAACAAAAAGTACCCGTGATTAAATCTTATTACTAGACGCTCGTCCTGGCTCCGCCCGGATATAAAGATTCCAGTTTTATCCCAAGAGAGTATTGAATCGGGATCAAATCAGCTTATACCCTGTCTGTGTAACAAATTTCATCAAAATCCGTTCAATAATTTCAACATGATTTGACGAACAAACATCTAAACAAAAAAACTTTCACATTTATAAAATTAGTGTGAAGTGTTTCTTGTAATATTACAAAGGCGAATGATTATAAGAATGTATGTTTCTCTGTCACAACGTTCGGGTGAAACTAAAAAAAGCTTGTCATAAAATACCTGTTCATTGGCTAAAACGCTCTCAAAGTGCCTCATGAGCCAGGCCAGCAGGCTGTGGTTGGCGGCCGGCAGCTTGTCGACGAGGGCCAGCATGGTCGCCTCTCTCTGCGGCTCGGCTATAGCCGTGGCCTGCTCGAACTGGCCGTGCAACTCTTGCGTGAGAATGGACTCGGGGAGTTCACTGGAAATGTTAGTAAAAGTGTTATTGTAGTGCGAGATGTTTCAGCTGGCTGGATAATAATAAATGACGAAATATAGAAACACTAGTTGCGCCCCGCGGTTACGCCCGCGTAAGTCCGTATCCCGTAGGAATATCGGGATAAAAAGTTACCTATATGTTATACCAGTTGTCCAGCTATCTACGTACCAAATTTCATTGCAACCGGTTCAGTAGTATTTGCGTGAAAGAGCAACAAACACACACATATCCTTACAAACTTTCGCATTTATAATATTAGTAGCATTTATATAGAACAGTAAGTAAAATATGTCTGTACAACATCATGTGTAATCTTTGAATTTATCGCGTGGCTAATTCATACTTTAGATATAAAACATAATTTCTATTCGACAATGTTATCAGCACGAAAATGTGAGGGATCTCCAATAGAGAGTTAATTATTATTCCCTTCTCCTAGCCCTCCCAGTCCATTCATCAATCCTTTCCTTATCCCTTATCCCTAAAAGCGGGTAGCGCATTCTCAGATGTCGTAGCCTCTGCGAATGTTCATGGGCGGCAGTGATCGTTTAGCATCAGGCGAACCACAAGCTCAGTTGTCCGCTATGACATAAAAAAAAAGTTAAGTAAGGGCCAATAATATAGCATTTTTTATAAGCCCCTATAATAATGAGTTCTGTCCATTTCGGACATACTTCTATGCGATGGAATAAATGTTATTGCAATGTTATATTATTTCTAGAAAATTCTCTCCATTCAAAATCACAGATGGTGTATATAGCACTCCAACTAAACTCGACCTCTTACATAAGAATGATTCTAACAAACACACAAAATAAAATAAAAACAGCCTAAACTCGAAAAAGACGATGTAATTATAGAATCAGCTAAATTGTCTCATTTCCTCTTATACATAGTATACATTAGGTACATTTATTATATAATACTGGCGATCCGAATTAGTAATATAAGAGAAACTCATCAAATTATTGTATCGTCACCAATCCTTGATGAGCGTACCGTTTTAATGAAATCTTTTCTGTTTATAGTGGATTAAAATCGATTCTAAAGGAGTCGGTTACACACAAACATACAGGTGAAACTAATAAAGACATATTTACCTAATAAAGCTCTTGAGCATAGCACACGCGACTGCAACATCCCAATGGTAAGGGAATGTGGGCCCGCGGTCCGTATAGAGTTTCCGCAATTGCTGCAGTTTTATTTTATCCGGCTCCGTGCGATACATCTGAGTGGATTTTATACCGTGAGCCTGGAAATAGGAAAAAAATTATTAAAAAAAATAAAAATTAGAAAGTAAACCGGGAAAGGTAAGAAAATGCAGACTGATAGGTGTATGAGACAGTTGATAGCTTTTTTTGGAAATGAACAAATGTATCATTAAAAAATGAGAAACCAATTACTTCATTCAATTGCGTAGAAAAATATTTCGCATTCGCTTGGTAGGTAGGGAAATATTCAACTATTTACGTATATGTCACGCATATAAGGAAATTTGATAGTCAAAGTAATGGTTGGTTAGATATTATAAGATATTCATTTCAATATGATTATTTGCATTATAACAATCCTCTCGATCTTTTTCGCATTAAATTATGGAAATTTTTCAATTTATTATACATTAACAGCTAAATTTATTTGTATGACTACTGCGCATGTATATGCATATATTCATTGATTATATTGTGATCATTTTTAACATCACACCATAAATTATATTACTTTATCATTAACCCAGACAACATACAAGTTATGTAATAATTACATAAGATCTAACATTAATTTAGCTGAAGCGACTTTAATTTAAAACTAAGAACAAGTTATATCCTATCCTCAGTTTTTCGTAACAATATAACAAAACGCGCAGTATTTTGTTAAGCGAATTATTTCAATGTCATCAGATCCACACCTACGTACACTATTAAATGCCAACGTGCATTTGAACGTCACCGTTATTTATTCGATATATTTGCATTGTGATTTTTGTATATTCTTTGTTATAACTAACAGATATGTCCTTGAAATGGTGATCGTAATAAAATTGTATTGAGTTTATAGTACCTAATGTAAAGTTTATTGTGATGGAAAACGAAAGTAAATAATTTAGATAATTGTTTTTTAATAAACTTATTTTTAATGATATAATTCATATTGTGGTTACAGTAAATAACAATGCAAAATTTTTTATTTGGTTAAAAATCAATTTAAAATTTAAAATTTCAAAATCTATGAAAAATTTTGAAAGAATAGAAAAAAACTGATCACAAGACGGGATTCGACCCCGCGTATTTTGCCAAACTGTAGCAACGCCTAGCCTCCACCTAGCCTAGCCGGCTACCCGTGATCCCGCCAAAGTAATCTAATTTCTTCTACACTTTCGTTTTATGGGCCTAAGGGACACCCCACGCCATCTATTGAGATGATTGAGTATCATCTCAACCAATACGATATATTATTTCAATGATTTTCAAAATTTTTTATTTTATTGTTATATGATGAAATTACACATTTCTTCTAAGTTTTAGAGAGAAAAAGCTAATCAACTTAATACGGTTGGTTTACTTAAGTGAGTAAAATATTTCCTATCGACTATAGTCACCACAAATATCAATATTTATACTTTGTTTGGTTGAACAAGCTTATCTCAAACCAAAAAAAAATCAATTTATTTTTGGTGGATATTCAATTCCTTTTCGACCGAATAGGTGTGAGCAGCAATGAAAAACGTAGCAAAAATATTTCGTTGCTAGTTGCTAGGGTTAAATAGAAATAAAAAAATATATATGTTACAGTATACCTGCAAGTAATCGATGCTGTCCCTCACAACCAGTGGTAGCCCGGTGTCGTCGTGACATCTCGAACGTTCCACAGACTGTTGCAATGGAACTCCGAATATTGGCAGAGCGACTGGAAAATGGCGATAAAATATATAATTATTACGCTATATTTATCTACACTGTAGATTCTACAGCCATTTTATAAATTGAATTGCGAAATTAATGCAATAAAAAATTCATTTATGTATGGGAGGAGGAATTATAATCGGCCATCCGCACTATTTCCCGATTTGGTATATTATTTTTTAATTTTAATGGAATACTATTGTATTTATTTGATACTAGTTTCCCGTCGACGGAGTCTAGGACTAATCCAGCACAGAATTGCGACCAAATCGTTTCAGAGGTTTAGGCGTGGAGAAAAAACAGACCGAAAGACACACAGACGGACCCAATATATAAAATTAGTAATTCAATGTGCAGACCGGAGTTATTGTCCTTTCTTACGTTTACATGAAACTCTATTAATACATTAACAATTAATGTTATTACAATATCAACACTCGCATATTACGAATGTTTACAAGCAAGTGATCCAGGTAATACATATCTAATATTATAATTTATACCTACAGATAAAAATATATATTATGTCACATAGTGTTTTTGCGATATACGTATGTCGACAGTATACGTATGTCAAAAATGATAACAGCGAAAATTCATCATAAAATCGTCGCAGTATTACATTTAATGGGACGAGTGTCATTCATTTTAACCTTGTTTTCGCTTATATGTACCTAATTATGTTAATTCGTATATCATCGTGAATGTCAAACACTTTAGTGCATGCATATTCGATATTATTATAATTCCTAGTATTTACAATCATAATCCATTCTCTGGCGAAACAAAATATAACATAACAAATATAAACAAAAAATAAAATTGGTAAAATATGTCCAAAAAAGCATTCCTGACATAGACAAGGAAATCAAGGAATATAATACGCGTACTTACCTTCGCACTCATAGTTATTTAAAAAGGGATTAGTGCAAAACATAACAATTATAATATTGCTATTATATAGTTACACGATTTTAGTTAAATTTTATCAGTCGCCTTGAGTTTTGTTTTGTTTCGTTACCACAGATAATATACTTGACGTTCTTATCACCATGAAAGCGGGGCTTCGTTTATTGCAGTTTTTAGAAAATATACATTTACCTACCTATATTTTATTTCCTATGTTGGTAATCTATGTTTGATAAATGGTTTAGGCGATTTATCATATTTTGTAATGAGTCGAATTATCGAAAAAAAGTTAGCGCATGTTGTGTTGCCAATCTAAAATTGTACGAAACAATTTGGAAAGAATATGTATATACAACTACCAATGGGTAATAGTGGAGCTTATAGGATCATATGTAGCAAGTTGGGTTACATCCCTTTGATAATCGGACTTATTAACATTTAAATAAGGTTTAAAATATTTGGTGTATACTGACCCTTTTGAATCGATTACGATTATACATATTATAGATTATACATCTAAATAAATGTCAAAACTTAATTTTGCTAAAACATTTTTTTATATACAATTTTGTCACACACATTAGAGGGCATCTATGTCTACACTTTTTCTACGTTCAGAAAATACGGTAGAAGGTACCTCTAAAGTAATGTGGAACCATGGTTAACTCCCAATAGGTAAAATAATTCAGTTACAATATAAAGAACAAATTTGAACAAGTGTCAACTATCGACGTCATTTAGTACCAATATCTCGTGCACTCAGTATGCTCAAAATAAATAAAAATATTTTCTTTTCCGCGATCTTTGAATTTTCGTTAGAATTTATTATAGCAAGATTCATATTGTGAAGCACTAGTTAAAATGCGCGTGTTCGCTCGCGTAATGCCTAATTAGACGCTTATGTACTAATTCAAACTATAACGTACATCTAAAATTTAAGTTTTTGTTAAAATTCAAGCAAATCAATACATTGTTAGAAGAAGCACTCACCTCCAAGAGTAAAAATCTCTTCAAATGGCACCCCTGTAGTTACTGTCGATGGGACTTTCGTCAGTTTCTTATCTTTCTTATCCTTATCTTTTTCTTTCACCTTCTCCTTTTCTTTATCCTTAATTTTTTCTTTATCTTTATCTTTTACTTTCTCTTTCTTGTCATCTTTTAATTTTTCTTTTGATTCCAATTTAAATTTCGCCTTTTCTTCTTTCTCCTACAAATATATTAGACACTAGATTCAATTTAATAAATAATTAATAAATAGCTACCTGTTCTTACGTATAAATGACAAAATAGATTAAGAAAAGATAAGTCGATAAATAGGTTAAGTACTTTTACTTAATTACATAGCTAATTGCAATAGTAGTATTTGATATGTACGAACAAACAATAATTGGTAATTTTCAATACCATATACAATACTAAAAATGTTCATTCTTTAACATTTATTTACGTAAACTTACCAAGTATTAATTCTGACTGATAATAAAATATTTTATAGCATTGCGAAGTAAAATAAATTCGAAAATCTCGGAAACTATGCGAGCATACCGAGTCAGTGGAATGAACAGAAAGTAATAAAACGTTTTTGTTATGTGCATAAAAATCTGGGACTCTCATAAACTGTGTAAATGGGCTTTAATTGTCACACCGAAAATATTCTAGCAAATTTTTGCGTACCTATTGACCCAGATTGAATAGGTCACAATAAATAGAAACTATAAGCTAATCGTTCTTAATTTACAAATGATTAGTTATTTATGAGAAATAATAATGTCCTCTAACGGTTTTTTACTAATCTCGTCCTTATTTTTATGCCATCATAAGTTAGAACACTTATAGTAAGCACAATTAATAATTACAACACAATTATAAATCTGATACGCGAATATCTATACAATATTATGATACGCGATAAAGATAACTATCTAATCGAATACAAATAAATCGAACCTTCGTAAACACGCTACGCAGGTGATGCATATCGCGATTTCAAAACAACTGAATTAAGTATGACTGTCCGTCGTTTATCCGCCAAGGCCGTGTCTGACTACTTAATAGTGAAATTACGTATAGACTCAACCAGCCGTGAAAACTTATGGTTGACGTTTATGGAAATAACAAAACATCGCAAATTGAGCGTAAACAATAATTCGATTCCCATAAAAATCCCTTAGCTCACATACATAGTGTACATATATTAGATAGTGTTTTTTTATTATATAAAAAACTCGATGCAATAGCAAAATCTCCGTCATTTTGGAAAAATCAGATAAAAATCCTTTCAGTCTGAACAAATAATACATAATATCATCCCTTAGGTTAACAAATTATGCTAACTTGATAGCATTTTTTTTTTATTCTACTAAACTTACTAAAATTCTTGATTGAGAAAATGTAGAGAAACATCTAAAAAATAAGGTTTTGTTCTTGACTGACCAGGATGTACATTATTATTTTTTATAGTTTAAGTAAACTATAAAATAAAAATACTATTACTCTAAAAAAAAGAACAATTTTTGTCATCTGTCTGTTTTTCTATTTCTTCCTAATCTTTAATCTCGCTAATCTCTAAAGGGGTTGGACTGATTTTGAAGGGACTTTGACTTGGCAGATAGCTAACATATCAAGGAGAAACTTAAAAGTGTCTTATCCTGACATCTTCAAGGGTACATTGGGATTAAAACATAAAATTTATTTACTTGTGGGAAGTTGTGAGATACAGCATTGTATTTAAGCAGAATTTTAGGGTGTCTTTTTCAATTATAAGCTTGTTTATCCTCAAGCTTTATAGCTATTCTACTCATTACTTTATGAATTAAGCTGTTGAATATTGAAGTCTACATTATTGTTACTTTAAACAAGCATACTTCCAACTTCCTTTGTAAAGACAAACCTAAATAATTATATTATGAGACGGAAAATGATTCAATAACATATAATATATGTTATTTATATATGTGAGTGTATGAGTGAAAAATGTGTTTATACAATTTAAAAAAAAAGTAAAATATAGGTAAATCTAATGAAATTTTCTTCATTTCAACACCATGTACAATATATAAAAACTGTTAAGGGGAAAAAAATTAACAATGTGATAAAAAATATATGTTTTCTTGTTTAATTAAACACAGCTTCTAAATCCATTAAGTAATCCATCCATTTGGAATTGAAATTCAATTGAAATCCTTACCTTATCCTTTTCCCTCAATTTCTCTCTCTTTTCCTTTTCTTTCTTCTCTTTTTCCCGTTCCTTTTCTCTCTCTTTTTCCTTTTTTTTCTCTTTTTCATTTAATTCCTTTTGTTTAGTAACATCTTCTTGGACCTTCTCTTTATCCCTTGACTTTTCCCTCTTTTCTTTACTCTTTGATGGAAATTTAAATGATTTTGTTTTTTTAGATTTTGAAGGACTCCTACAAAGAAACATTTTTTATGTAGTAGTAATGAAATAAAAAACAGTTTAATAG
>NC_052110.1:3319994-3323135 GCF_012273895.1 Zerene cesonia
GACAGATTCGAAATTCAAATGTAATATTTTTTTATAATTAAGTGTAACAGTATTTATGGCCAGACTAAGTATAGGTGTGGTCCCAGATATAAAAAAAATTGCCGACGGAAAAAGGTCGTATTGAATGGTATAATTTTAATTTTAACCGCATCCCTAGTAGAACGCCGAGTTATATTATTTTTAGAAAAAAAATTCATTCCTACCTATTACTTTGCGAAATTTCAAAACAGTATCTAGTATATATAGTTGTCTTAGGGATAGTACATTAAACAGATTATATATTTCATTAGTAGGAAAACGAACAGGCTTAAATGCTGTCACTTTAAGTATTGACCTCTGGCACCTCTCTAAAGGCAGAAGAATAGTTTTAAGAGTGCCACCCCAAGCTACAATACAATATCTAAGTATACTCTGACAGAGTGAAAGATAAACAGTTCTTAGTATGTCAAATTCCGCTACGTGTCGAAGTTTTTTAAAAGTCCAGATCAGTTTACGAGTACCAGAAGTCAGATTATTAATATGGAATTGCCACGTCAGACGAGAGTCTAGAATGACCCCTAAGTATTTAATATTATTAGAACTTTCAATCATACTACAAGAACATAAGCTTAGGTTGTTATAATTGGAATTACACGTGTGTGCCTTTATTGAAAGATCGATCGGTAAAATATCATTTTTTAAACTAAAATTTACATATTTTGTTTTATTGAGGTTCAGTGTAAGTTTATTATGACGAAGCCAGTCCAAAACGATTTGAAATCCACATTGAGCTCTGTGAAAAACTTCTCTCCAAGTGGTTCCGTTGAATAGTAGGACTTGTGTCGTCCGCAAATGTAATTATTTTAGAACTGTCTAAACTCAGCAGGCACAGATCATTGATGTAGGCTAAGAAAAGACTAGGTCCAAGTACACTGCCTTGTGGTACACCGTAAAGTACAGGCATATCGGTACTCACATGATTATCTACTTATACTTGCAGCAATGTATTTTACAGGTATTCTATAGCTAAGCCATATCATACTCCCTCAATATTTACTTAAAATTTGTTTCAACAAAAATCAGATATCCGCAGAATCGAGCAGTACTAGGTATGTAATTAATGTTTAAAATGTCAAATTGACAAAAGTGTACAATGTCAAATTTAAATTATAGGCCCGTAATATTAAGGAGAAAAAATGGAAATGGGATCAATTGAAATACTATACATATATATTATGTAGATTGTAGAATTAATTATAGATATGGTGGGATTTAGTATAATTGAACTGTTGTTTGAATTTCCTCAATGTGAACTTAAAACATTTATTTGATATTTTATCGCCTTTCGCGGTGATGTGAAATTGTAACGAACTGTTTGGACTTTCGATACTTTCCAATAATGTAAGTGTACTAAGGTGTATTGGGGTAATTACGTATGACGGATATATTCAATAATTTAAAATTGCTATGTTAGTTATTGGTTTCTAGTGAATGAATTTATAATTAAACCTGTATATAACAATACCTATACGATTTCTCACAATGAAACGATTCTTAGAGTTGATATTCAGCAATTTCTGAAATTACCCCACATCTGAAATTTCCCCAATGCACTATATGCCCAATAATTTAAATCTCAAATGTATTTGCTGGCGACTAGCGAGAGAGACGTGTGTGGAAAGCCTCATAAGGACTGTAGTCGTCCTTGCTGTAGCAACGAAACAGATAAAAAAAATATTGGCTATGACGCACTTTACATATTTTTGACACCTTTCTAGATATAATAACCTGTTTATGAATGAAATGTGACATGCGTATTTATAGTGTTATATATAAAAGTATATATGTACATAAATAAATGGATTTGTTATTATTTTAGAACTGGATTAAAAAAAATGACGACAGATACGTCCTTAATAAGGTTTTTTCATATGTTGTTCAGTAATTCAAATTGCTTTTCAAACTGACGTAACCTGAAGCTAGCTGCTGTCAATTTTTGTTTTTATTTTCGTTATTTAGATCACAACCGAGGATGCAAATTATTTAAAGCGAAATAGTTGATGTCAATTATTGCTGCTGTTTCATTTTATTCCAACTTATGTGATAAAAACTCGCTATGTACTTTATTATCAAAACATGGTAATTAAAACCATACCCCCAAAGGAAACCGGCGTGAAATAATAGCATGCTATTGTGCTTCGTACGGTGAGTGGGAGAGCCGAAGGCCCATATCCTTTTCCTTACCCTTCCCAGTCCTTTCCTTTATTCCTCCTTGTAGACGTGTAAGGTCTGCATATGACCTTACGCCTCTTCAAATGTTCATGGGCGGTGGTAGCGCTTACCATCAGACGACCCATCAGCTTCATTGCCGGCTATGATATAAAAAAGTCCCTAAGTATAATGTATTTTGATATACAGTTTTAATTTAGACTATAAAAAATCGCCTTTATTCTGTTTTCAGAGCTTTTTTAATATTTATTAAAGCCCATTTAGAATATATAATAATTTATGAATAATAATTTACTTAAATCCCCGTGTAAATAAACCCGTAAATATGTGTTTGTTTGTGTAGCCGAAATAACTGATCCATTTACAATGTAATATGGGATAATTGTAGCCAGCAATGCTTTAACAACTTAATACAAAGGGCAAACTATTTAAGCGACATCTTTGCGATGAACGTTTTTTCTGATCAATATAAAGTGTCTATATTATACATGACTGAATTTGTAAGCAAAAACTCATTTTACCTTATTCTGCAAACAAATTTTTTACTTTATATCTTGTGAGCATAATAATGTATAGAAATGCAGTTTTATAAACATGTATGTTTGTGAGGGTAGATTGATGTATCTATATACGTTGTTATTCGTTGCTCTTTCAAGCAAAACCACTGAACGGATTTTGATGATACTTGGCAGTTTATAGCTTATGTATCAGAAAATTACATAACATATTTATGCCTACGGGTTCTTATGCGGGTGAAATAGCGCGGTACAAATAGCCTCTTCAAATAGTAGACAGCACATAGTAAAAATACGAAAGCTCAAAAAATTGTGATATAATATGTCTTTTCTTCATATACAATGGAAGTGTTAAGATGTTTCACACACACACATAAGACTACCGCAGAAGAAAACATATTGGAATAAATACATCATT
>NC_052110.1:3324135-3342821 GCF_012273895.1 Zerene cesonia
TAATAAATGTTATTTGCAGTTAACAATTTTCTTTTTTCTTTATTACAATATTTATGGCAAGACTAGGTATAATGTATTAAATAAAGAATTAAAAATAATTAATATGTCTAGACACCAATGTAAAAGAATAATAACAAATGGGCTGCTATCTAAGGACTACTATTTTACAGAAAAAATGATTATTTCAAGAACCCGCTGTTAAGAGAGTTGATCAAGTTGAACCTACGTCACCTTTACATTCTCATAAATCAGCACACACACACACACACACACACACACACACACACACACACACACACACACACACACACACACACACACACACACACACACACACACACACACACACACACACACACTTTACTTATTTTTATTTTTTTTTTTGTTTGTATTTATATCACTATTTCCTTTAATTTTTTTCAACTGTATCGTACCAATGGAAGGGTATCGGTACCTGTAATACAGATTAAGATCTAGTACGGGACCAACGTTTTGTTTGTATGTGTGCATATGGTTGAGAAATAAACTTATTTTTTTTTTTTTATTTTATGAATTTTTGTAGTGACAAGTTTTATATAATAAATAATAAGCCTCAAATTGAATTAAAATAAAAAAGAGTTGACAAGATTTTTTTTATATTCTTTACATCATTAGCATAACGATTGTGCAAAAATTAATTACAGATCCTTGCGGCCATTTTTGCAGCAGTTTAATTTAAGGCTATCTTATTATATATCTTATTACATAATCTCATTATATATGTTTATTTTTTACACCTGAGATGCATCATAAAAATTCAATATTTATTTAAATTAACAAGAGATATTACACAACTTCGTATTTGTTTAATTGCCGTTGACTGCGATATCTTATAAATTGCAAAAGACGTATGAAATTTATAATGAAGCAGTTTCAGGTGGTTACTTTTTTTAAAGGTGTATTCACCTTTTCCATGTTAAAATTAACACAATTTCATTCAATTAATTTTTCTACAGGTACTACGTTTGAGTAAAAAATATAAAGCCCGTTGAACATTTTAATGCTATAAACACATCCATACAATTTTAACCTGTTCCAGCTATAAGGCATTCAGAAATAATTTACAGGTTTCACTGTGATCTAATTTCTATGATATATTATTAAAAGTAAAACATGTTAAGCAATATAAGGCTAGATGTTAGTTCTTGGCTGATTGAAATTATACGGGTTTTTAACCGGTTTAGGCTTGAAAAATTTTAATTTGATTTTAACTAGCCTTGTGCATTTTTATCACGAAAGACAGAAAAGGTAATTGGGAATGACTAGCAAATTTGATTGAAGACAAATTATACATAACTTAGATAGCCATTAACAGCAACAAGTTTGATACGACCTGTATTTATGATCTAATCAATTCAAAAAATCTCGTAACCTTAAAACTTAAATAACTACGTTTTAGTTAGAAGTTCTGTTGCTCTCGACGATCAGAAAATCTTGGATCGTTTGTCACCCCGATTATTTAAATAAAAATAAATAATTCCCTACGAATGTTAAAAAAAGCACTCAAGATACTGAGAAAAAATTAAATTGAATTATTCCTAATAGTATTTTCATGTAACATCACGACGAAATGTTAAGTCTGTTTCTAGAAAAATGTAAAAAAATATAAGACAAATACTCATTCGAATGCATATTGTGTAACATGTAGGAATATGATATAAAGCGTTAGTGTTCATTGAAGCAGATGATTGAAGCTACACTTTTGTCTCACGCGTAAGGTTATTGCTCTTATGAGCGATTACGTAGTAGATAGATACAGTCACTTTCTTGATTTTGATAATAATGCTTAATTGTACAGTTATAAATACATATTGGTAAATGAACATAAATATAAAACAGTGTCGTTAAAGCCGACCTTAGACAGAATTTCAGACAGTGGACAAACACAAATGAGGAACACATACAAAATGTTAAATAAAAGATTCGCCATTTTTTAACTCTTCTACATTTAAAGCAAAATGACACTTTTATAATGAGTAATGACGAACATAAAGATAAACCAAAACGATCCAACTAGTTCCTTCGCAATTTTTCCATGTTTGCCTCCTAATGATTTCCGTTAATATAATTCCAAATTGCCATAGAAAGTAAAATCTTATGTAGATAGCGAGTTCTAGTATTGCAATTACACGGAATGTGACTACATATATATTAATTTATTTTATAAATTACTTTTCCCCCGTTTTTATCCGCCTATCCTGCTTCTAGAGTAAGGAGTCTTTATAATTAATACGCTAACGCCCATAACAAGTTGCCTATCAAATAAAAAAGCGCCCTTTTAATGAACAAATTACTGACTGATTGATAACTAGGCACTTATATACAATGTAAATAAATACATATAATACATGCATTCTTCGTTATAACAAGCTTTGTTTAAACAATAACTATGCATGTAATTATTCTTTTCAAATTCATTCAGTTATTTACTGAATGAATTTGAAAAGAAAGCGGGAACATCTATAGAAAGGCTATAGAATATATGTGACATTACTAGGGCAAATCTATCTACTATAATTGGGCATTTATCGGTTTTAAACTCAAATTCGAGCGTCTCACACTGGGAAACTCTTGAATATTTTAAAAACATATGACTCTTTTTTTAAATAAACCTATGTATGATATTTACCCCCAGAAATCTTGTTAGTCTTTAATGAAAATGAAATCAGCATCAATGATTGAAAATTATAAATTATTATACATATATTTCACTTATAATTCACACGTAGCCTCGATTTGACATTATTATTATATTTACTCATATAAAATGGCCAAGGGAGGGGTTAAGAGGATCAATTTCTTACAATGTATTTTATTACTATCAGCAATCAATGTTTTCTAGTATATAAAACAGTTATATCTCTGTCATGTTTACGTAAATATTATTATTACTCACTCCACCGTTCCACGCTACATAGTAGTGAATTGTTAGAATTCCGTAATAGTATTATTATAGTATGACCTTAGAATCGGTTATCTTTTAACTAATCTTAAAGTTGGTGACTTCCATATGGTCCTATTTTAATTTGGTATATAGTTCGGACAGTTTCAAGGCGATTTAGATTTTTTTTTTTAAATAATCATAGATTATTTTACTGGTCTAATCTATTTTTATTAATTTCAGAAGTTTCTCAAAATTAATTTATACACTGAAAGAGTTACCGTCACACATAGTTCATAGAAAATGATTTTTTTAATCAAAGAGTCTTGATTTTAATGGCATATTTATTCAAAATACGAGTTTATTTTTTTGTTCTCAATTGATTCATACGAAAATATAATAACCATTTTTATTTTCCTTATTTTTAAGTGGTTCCTAGTCCAAGGAAAATAAATTTCGATCTTTATCTCAGAGTCACAGTCTAGATTAAAGATAAGTAGAAACGTATTTTATCTTTTTTAATAGACACTAATGCATTTTATATTGATGATAATATATTTGTGCCATTAATTAATTTAAAATGTTGCCTGATCTACGAAGCGTATTATGTACCATGCCGGTAATTTTTTAATATTATATTTGCAATTCGTCGCATATTTTGTTTTTCTCCCCTCAGGGAATATTGATTGTCTCATCCGATCTGTAATCATATATATAATGTAAAATATAATAAAAATATATAAAATTATTTCTGCAGACTTGTGCCGATATTTAAAAGAGATTAAAATCACCATCTATTTCATACAGTGTTAGCAAAACTATGTACTAATGACTCTTAAACATGACACTGTAACATAAAGGTTTAAAGGTTGGCTTCAGTATTCCTATGTTATGTTTTTATATTTCTAGTTTTAATTAAAGGTCATGAAGGTTAGTTTATGTATTCCCAGTTTTAATTAAAGGTCTTGCTAATTCTTTAAAAGTTTATCTGTTAATCATCACTTTATGATATTGTGGAAGTAATTAGTTGAAGTTTGTAAGACCAGTTTTGCGTTTGTATGTCGATACATAAAATAATGTCGCACGATGATTAGTAAACTGCTCGTAAATATTCACAGATTTGAGCACTTTGAATTAATATAAAGAGAGAAAGTCATGTATTTAGTGTTGATAATTTGCCGGTTATCCAAATTTTATCATAGCATAAATACTGAAATCGGCTAACATTGTTGACCACATCTATTTTCTATGTCTTTCATTAGAATAATAAAATTTTGTTGTAGAGGCGAAAAGTATATAAAATGTTACATGCATTTATATTTTCAAACTTTTCCAAAAGTGATTAAATTAATTGAATATCTTTACAACACCACTTATATCAGCATATAGTGTCAAGTGTCGTTAAACGTAATTGTTATTTTTTTTGTTTGTTTTATTAGCACTGATTAACAGAATATTTTAATTTATGAGCTCAATATGTATACAAATTGGTTCATATCTTAATTTTTATTGTTATGGTACATAAAGATAGCAATGTTTGTTGAATAGCGTAAATATTTTTACTTGATAACTGCCGACTCTGTGGGAATTATTGTATGATAAAGGAGTCCGAAGGCGCCGATCTCAAGCTGAACTCTTTCTATTTTTCCATAGTTTTATTCGGTACTAACCAAAATAAAAGTACAAACTTATTAAACAGGCGGTCGGCCCCGTCTTCGCCCCTGTACCTAACATATATAGCCCATTGCACTCAGGAATCACGTATATAATTTTGAAAGAATTTTTGAAATTGGTCCAGCCATTTCTGAAATTAGCACGTTCAAACAAACCAACAATCAGCTTCGGCTTCATATACGTATAGAGTTCAGATTACATTTTGATTTAAAGTGAATGAAATTTACTTTTTGAACTTTTGCCTTGGAGCTAATCTAAAAGAAAACGATTTTGTGCCTATTAATTAATTAAAACTCTTCTAAAAGTTTACAAGAGTAAAAATATTGTGTTGTGTGTTTTTTTCATTATAACTCTGCTTGTTGAAGTTATATAGTAATATTCGCTAGGCGTTAATGATAGCGAGGCGTTCACGTATGGTTAAAGTAGTTGCCTACGGCGGTTAGTCCGTTTACGGGCTGCTGTGGTATTTATGGCTTCAATCGACCCCTCAATGCTCTTCGCAGCTATAATGTAGGTTGCAGCTGTTCTCAGACAATTGTCGCCAATGCAGGTGTTAGGCTTTGGTATAAAGACAATAAATTAAAACTTAAGTAAAATGTGTATAAATGGTTTTTTTTTTCGTTTAAAATAATTATTTTATCATCGCGTCCCTTTATTTAATGTCTGTAGTTTTCTAGAGTTAACTTTAAAGTCCAATAGTCGTAATCATAATTTTCCATCCATCAACAATCGCATGTCCAAGTATTAAATGTACATTTTAGTAATTTTAAATGTGGGAGTCGAGCACGCGTCGGCACTAATACGACCAACTGGCACACAGTAAGGCTGTATCGACTGTTTCGTTCGTTGAGCGGGGGAGCTAGAGAGCTATATTCCTCTCCTCACCCTTCCCAGGCCATTACTTTATTCTCGTCGTCAAACCTTTCCGTATCCTTTTGCTCTTAAAAATTCATAGGGTCTCTGAAAATGTTCTAAATATATATAAATTCATAGATTCTCTGGATAGATAGATGAACATTTCATGGACAGTCGTGATCGCTTATCATCTAGTGAACCATCAGTTCGGTTGTCTTGCTCTAGCCAAAAAAATAAAATCCAAAAATCTTGATGTCCTTCATTTTATGAAGTGTGGTCAAAATGTATATTCTAACTTACGCGATTCGTGGGACCGATGTTTATCAACAATATTTTTTCTACTTTGGTTTTATAATGAGTTTTTTTATATATTTTGATATTCGTATTTTGATAAAAGGCTGATATATTTTCCGTAACTAAAGCTTCATTATTATATATATACAAGATGATCACATTACATAATAAGAGATAGATATTTGCTGAAGAGGTCAGGAAGTGGGTGGGTTTATGTAAATATCTAGATTTAAGAAGTGTATGCCAAACTGACATTTTATTTTATCTAAATCAAATAAAACCAACCTTAAAATCATATCTAATTTTAATAAATTCAAGTGAATGGAAGAGCACGGATGTGATGGAGGTTTCAAATGTTAATGAAATAAAGATAAGAATATATTTTGAATGACTTTTTTATTGGTTTAATATAATAAATACAATAAAATTAATGTGCTAATTGATATACGATCGGTATAGGATAGGCATGTTATTGTATGTATATACCTAATATATACAATCTATTGTTTATCATATTATATCTAACTCCGTTTATAGGTGATATAGGATAACTTTTTCTGAACTTTATCGTTTTATTATAGATACAGTACCTTATTATATATTCGGAAATAAGAACAAATATACTACGACATTTTTATACAATTCATTTACATTTTACACACATTGAGTATTATCACGTTTCCCACCTCAAGTCATTAAGAAATAAATCTATTGGTTCACATCCAACAGTTGACGCCGCTGAAAAGAAACCACGACGACGATATTTGATGTTATCTGATAAACCCTTAGGTGTCCAACTCTAACAGTCCGATACTATTTCATATAATACAGTTGTATTGCAGTTGTTTGGATTGCATAACTTGCGTAATTACAACATAAGCTACAGTTGACAAATCGTTGAAATCAATCCTCGTCATAACTAGATATATAACACACAAATATGAAATTTAACACTTGGTTAAAACCAGAATTTTCATAGACTCACACTTATCTTATTTCAACACTCACTTGATATCCTATTTCAAAATTATTTATTTTATATCTAAGATAAGATCATATTTTTTTAGATTTGAGTATGTTTATAAAAAATTGTCGAATTTAGTATGAACTCATGGCCTTAAAATTTGGATTTGGAATTTTGTGACCATAACATATACATATACATACGTATTATTTTGAATAGATGATGAGTACCCGTATTTATTTAATATGTTTAGCTTCAATGATAGTGTTTTAATCTTTTTTCTGTTTTGTTTTGCTATTTGACAATTTTTTGAAAGTTTTAATGGAAAACACATGTCTCACTTCGGTCTCAAACTTTATCTGTACTAAATTTCATCCAAATTTTTTCAGTGTTTTAGGTGTGAAGAAGAGACAGACAAACACACAGAGTTACTTTCGCATTTTTTATGTCATAGTCGGTAAAGGAGCTGGTGGGTCGCCTGATGGTAAGCGCTACCACCGCCCACGAACGCATTTATAATATTAGTGGGAAATGTATATCTAATAAATGTATGGAAGGAACTATATATTTACCTTTTTCTTAAATCAAATACAGTGTTAATAGATCGGATAACATAAAGTATCAATCATAAACAGCTCTCCAGTTTTTTTTTTATATTTTTATATAGAAGAACTAGTTTATAAAATGCACGTATCACAATTAATATTTATAATAATATTGTAATTTATACTTTACATCCGCTCAAACAAACCTGACCAATGAAACCGCATAGTAAGGATTACATATCTTGCTTATTACGTACGTGGGTTATTGAAATAGACATTATAATAGCTCTAGGTAATAATTACCTACATCATTATCGCTTCATGGCGTCCTAGAAAATATAGTCATTGATCTAATAGTATTTCATAGATATATCTATTTGAGTACAGAAATAAGAGAATCTAAAATTTAACGTTAACGAACTACAAATCTCAGTTTATTTACATATCTATGTAGCAGTTCCTTGGATTACCTTTATAACCAAAGTCCCCATAACAATACGTAAACTTCGGCCTGTGGCTTCCAAACCCAATATTACATTACCAATGTGTAGAGAACATGACCGGAGAGATGGAAGCGGCAGTCCAAGACCCCCATGAACAGCCCTCAGTCCTAACATAAAACATTTTTAAACAAATCACCAATCAGACAGTCTTATTGGGTTGAAGTGTTACTCTTGCACGTATCTACGACACGTATGTAATAAAGCTTTTAACTGTCTGTTTGCATTTGTAGGGTGAACTATTCGAAATAATCTTTTATATAACTTATTTTCTTCTAAAGCATTTTCTCCTTTTAGACTGACATTGAATTTTTTTTTATCTTTATCTTTCATAAATAAACAATATATTATGTTATTGATATTCATCCTTCACGAAGGCGTAAAGTTTTTTATTGCATTAATTAGAAACTCAATACAATATAAAAGAAACTTTATTGTCTTCAAAAGTATTGTGATTTATTATGATTGATTAGTGACATGTTCCGTTACGATGTTCAAAGCTTGCTGATATCTGTTACTAAACTGCCATTCAATTTGCAAATTTCGCAATTAAATATTTGAACAAATCTAATACATTTCTTACATAAAATCGTTGCCGAGGCCGATTTTAGCCTTTTATCCTTCTGAAAATTTTACACAGAAATTACTTAAAAGCTCACGATATAACAATGTATAAAGACGGATTAATTTCACCACAAACGTAAGAACTAAATGCGGCCGAAGGGGTAATAAGAATTTTTGGTTTAGTTTATTACTGACCGTTGCTTCGACTCGTTTTTATTTATTTATTGATATAGGGACAACAAAACATAAATTATTGCTAAATATTTCAACTGTCCAGCTATTTCCGTTGATAAGATACAGCCTGATAACAGACGGACTGAAAGACGTACAGCGAAGGGTTTTACCTTAAAAGATTTGTGAAAAGTAAATATAAATGAATTATAATTATCTTCATTAATGTAATAACTAGTTGAATTTATTACGATGACTACGCATTTTGCATTCGGTGACGTATTTCCTAAATATGTGACAAATTTACACATATTTTTAGATTTTTTATTAGATTAGATTTACACTATACAATAGACATATTTCTACCAAACTCGTTTGTTGACGGACCGGTTTTGAATTGTCATGGGATACGATGAGTCATATTAATATAATGAATTATATTAATTAGAACCTTCCTATGCCTTAACAAAAACTTTAAAGAAATATAAGTAAAATTCGTCGAGCCGTTTAATTGGCGATTTCTATCTTATATATTATACCTAGATGATCTCCAGCTACATATATGAATTACTTTTTATTTTAGTGTACATATTATTTCTATACAGATCGGTTATTTCATGGTTCTTCCTACAGTAGAGCTTATTCTAAAGGTGTACAATGGGCGATATTAAAATTTAGATTTTTTAAATTGCTAGTTAGATTTAAATAAAATTTTACCGCAACGCAAGTAATATATAGTAAAAAGCCTTTCAAAATGAACCTACATATCGTAAATCATTTGAAAATTACTCAATCATCAATACTAATTTGATTTAAAATTTTCGTAATACTCCAATTTGTATTCATACAAATAATTTTTTATTAAAGACGGACAGTCTCAATTAGAACCGTTTTTTTACATAATTTTTAATGAACTTAAATACCTGCAGTATGAATACCAGGTTTATATAGTATTAAACATAATTTAGTTTTAATTGAGAAACAGCGAACCGATGAGGCGTAGTTAGTAATTTGGTTTGAAAACAGGACCTGTAAGTAATTAATAACTACCTACTTTATGTACAAACAACTTAATTGGGTAATAATTGTCTTATTTAACACACTTTTTATGCACTTTCGCTTTATTATTTCGTGAACGTCAATCAATCAATCATGAAATTTTATTATCAATATAATTTTAACCGACTTCCAAACACGAAAAGGAGGAGGTTCTTTGTTCGTCTATATGTATTTTTTTATTCGATGTTTTCAAATATAATTAAAGTTTACGAATCGTGGGTTTTATTTTGTTTGCATGCATTCGGGCGTAGTTCATCCAGGTCCATACCACAGCAACGCCGCTGGCAACCGTAAAGATTTTCCTTCACCGTTTCGAGTGGATACCAGTATGTCCAGAATAAAAATATTGACGGAATAAGACGTAAACCATCATTGGAGTATTGGTGTCTGCAGTGGTTGCAGATTTGGGTTGATGATGATGTCTATAAATGATAGGAATATTACATAACATTGATGTTTGTAAAGTTACTTTTATTCAATTTGATACAATTTGACGCCTTCGTTTGAATGTCCGTGATTGAAAAAAGCTTCATTCTCTAAATAAAGTTAAATAAAAATGTAGACTAAAGAAAAAAATATTTACGATCTAACAACATAACTTAAAAACTAAATAACAAAATATGTTATCTATGACCTAAAATGTTATGAATTTTTTTGCATACGAAATTTATCAATTGCCTCATTCCTTATATTTCGGAGTTAGCAATTCAATTGTCTTTATAAGGCAAATGTGCGACAAAATATTTTATCGTAATAGGTATGGTTAGCTTTTTGTTTAAAATATCTAGTAATATTTATACTGCAATATAAGTAAATGTTTATATGGATAACGACGACGAATATCCAAAGGACAGTTCGTATGTATTGTTTTTAATTTGATGAATAAATTAATAATTAAAAATGACAATAAAATACAGTGCTCGCATAAAATGTCAGATTACCATAATATTACCTACTAATATGTCAGGGCTTTTACTTCACAACGATGTTTAGTCGGCAATCGATAAAAAAACGGCTTCTGTTCCATTCAACATGGCATGCTGTTCTGTTGTTCATAATTTAAAACAATGTTTCATGTTAAGCTCAGGTAATTAATTATTAAACTTAGTATTAAAATTCACCCCGTATAAGTTCAAAAGTTTAATAAAATCGATGTACATTGATTGTTAGTGTCCTCTAATAATTTGACATATTGTTGTATTGTAGGAATGTACTGCAAATTTATGTTAAATATCGATCACATAGCTTTCTTATCAGTTATTTTCGTAAATAACAACTGACTGTAAGGAAACATCGCAGTTAAGTTCCACATCGTGAAATAAGATATTATTTAAAGGAGAATTTGCAAAAAAAGTAAAGGTCATCTAAGAGATTTAAAGCATCTCTGATCTTTCGAAGTAAACGAATACGATTTGATAGTCATTCGATATTCAAAACACAGATAACGATAAAATTGCCTGAGAAATGCATTATCTGTATTTCAAAACATAAGATATTCCTAAATACTATATATACGGCTACTAAATGTATAAATATAAGATTTTAGATAAAAATTTAAAGTTTTTGTTAAAGACTAATGGAAAATTTCTGTAAAAAACAGATCTAAAAATCTGATAGATATAAATGAGCTTTCGTACTATGAAATTCTTATGATACTCGATATTATGAATTTAGATTATTCGTATTATTTTTTATCTGAAGCGCACCCTAAAGATTATGCTAAGATAAAATATATACAGATATCTTTGTGCGAATCAGGAATAAATACAATAATAAAATTATAGTATCGCTGATTATTGAGTTTTGTAAATTCATAAGTTGTTTCACATTTAGGTATGTTGTTCATTGTGAAGTTGTCTAACATCGGATCGAAGATTGAATAAAGGTTGTCTTTATTGTAATTTTTAACATAATACTATAACATCATTAATCATTTTTCCTTGACATAGACTTAAAATGCATGTTTCAATGAACAAAGGGTTATTTAGTGCACGAAACGTTAGATTTTATTGTTTTTATCAATTAATAACTTTTAATTGATAAGTCTCTGAGCTATGCATAAAGTAGGTATTTACAATTTTCAGTTGGTCAGATTGAGTTCCGACGGAAAAGTCGTGATTTTTTGTATAACTATTTAAAAATAATATGAGTTATTGCATGACATTTTTCTAGATCTATTATCCAATGAATTCATAAACTTTGTTACTAAGTTTTTACATTTATTATTCAAAATTACTGCTATAGATACTCGTTTTTTCTTTTATTTATGTTTTGCTCGTTTCATCTTAATAGTCGATTTAAAAAAAAAAACATTGTTCATTTAATGTAACTGCTAATATACTTTATTTTTTGAACTTTCTATAGCTATGTTTAAATTAGAATCATATTATGCATTTTGACTAGCCTTCTATTTTAAAAATATTAGTCTATACTGTAGTATAAAACTCAAAGAATATTACAATTGTAGGTCTGTTACAGTAACAAAATGTTTTATTGGAATCATGTTATATAAGTATATAAGAAAGAACCAACACGTCTTAGGAATTATTATCACAGTACTATATTAAACTAGCTGCATCCGGCAAACGCTGTTCTGCCTTACTCTTATCATTTAGGGGTATGAAAAATAGATGTTGGCTGATTCTCATAGATACCGGATAAGCACAAAAAATTTCATCAAAATCGGTCAAGCCGTTTCGGTGGAGTATGGCAACGAAAACTGTGACACGAGAATTTTATATATTAGACTAGCTGACCCGGCAAACGCTGTTCTGCCTTACTCTTATCCTTTAGGGGTATGAAAAATAGATGTTGGCCGATTCTCACACATACCCAATATGCACACAAAATTGCATAAGAATCGGACCAGCCGTTTCGGAGGAGTTTGGCAACGAAAACTGTGACACGAGAATTTTATATATTAGAAGATTATACAAGTCATACTTTGATAATTCAAACAACCATCAGAACTATTTAGTTGTGACTAAATCTAACTGTATTTAGTTATGGGTGTTTTATAACTTCTATAACATCATAAACCCATTATGGACGACAGGTGAATGATGACGTATGAGTGTAACTCTATCTAAAACTGGCTCGAATATTAACAAGGTGCACAAAAAACTATTCAGAGGTCAAATTATGTACTTTATTTCAATGAAGGCTTTCCAGTTAACGGTATTTTACACTATCTATAATATTACAGTTGGTATTACAATAGATAACTTTTATTTATTTTATTTTATAAAAGGTTACAGCTAATTATATAGTAACTGATTAATTAACACAATAAATACGCCAATTACAAAGAACACCAAAAACTAGTTAAATACTAATGACAAAAACATTATTCGTAAAGCATTATTTTAAGCATACAACCCATATGCACGTTTGTGTGTGTGTATGTATGTATGTGTGCGTGTGTGTGTGCTAGTGCGTTATGTGAAAAAATTAGTAGGGTAAATCTATTTTCATATTCGTTTCGATTCCTACTAAATTAATCAATACAAGGATAAGGCAAACTAAATATAAATCACGTAAAAATAAATAAGTAACTAATATATAGCTAAAATATTTAATAGATATTCTTACAAATAAGGATACGAATTAAATTTCATAGATACATATTAAAACGTATTAAGTTTCAATTTGTTATCATTCCTTTTAAAAATATTCCGATTTCCAACCCTCATTCCTGATATAATCTCACGTCGTGCTCTTTGGTTTCCAAAAAACCTGTTCATATAGCTTTTGAGGTTATGTTCTGGTTTGAACCGCTTGTTAAGTCAGACTCACGGGTACACAACAAGCCAAACCGCATTCTTTTTTTTACCCACAGTTGTCGACAAAATTCATGGCAATGCGTTAATTAGTTAATTAATTTAAATATATTAAAATAATCGATACTTGAGGTACGTTTTTTAGTTTACGTCGAATGTGGGAACTGAGTATGGAATAAAGATGTGACATAAATTACATAATCAGGACTTTTAATTAAATAATTAATTGCACAGTGATTAATTAAGTAGGTGCATATTTATTAGGTATTAATATTATAATTACAATATTTGATAGTTTTATTGATAACTAGCTGCGCCCCGTGGTTTCACCCGCGTAAGTCCGTGTCCCGTAGGAATACCGAGATAAAAGGTTGCCTTTATGTTATTAAAGGCTTAGGTGAGATAGAAATCTAATAATATGTGTATGTCTGAATATTACAATTATCATTTTTTAATGTATTTGGTACACGGCACACATATCGAAATATTTCTTGTAATTTTTATCCGTCTCCCTGTTTCTCCCGACTATCATAAAACTGATGTACCGATTTTGATGAGTCTTTAATGGCAGATAGCTGATATCCCTATAAGAATATTCGGGTTAAGAGGAAGAACTCATTTACATGGGTGAAACTGGTAGTCTATAAGTATAAACTTAAGTCATATATGTTATATAACGTTTTAAAATTTTTTAATTGCATTATAACTCAGGAAAAGCTTATCATATTTAAATTCGTCAGATATGACTACACTTCGATCAGGATAGTATCTTTAAAAAAAAAAAAAAACAAAGAAATGAGATAAGCAGCTTGTGCCTAATTAACGTTTTAATTAATGTATGCAAAAACAAACAAATAAACAAAACAAAGACAATAGCAAAATGTCATAATGTGATAAGCATCAATGGTGACATTTCCCAATTCCAAATGCTTATAGAATTACCATGCTCTAATAATGTATATAACCTTTAGATAATTTTGTTGGTAAAGGATTTATTTGTATAAACACATAAATAACCGTTAAATTAACATTCCATGTATTTGTTATTTTGATTTTTACTTTTGCATGTTAATTTCATAACAACACATGTAGAAATGTACTACAATATAATATTGTTTATTAATTAATATCGTTTTATAATAATTTCTCATGTAAACAACTTTACAATAAGCTATTTTATATAAACAAAATCGCTGGTCAAGATTCGTAAACAGTATCTTTCACTTTAAGGCTTCGAATTTCGCGTCTACAATTACATGATTAAATTTTCAAAAATATGAAAATAAAAAACCAGCCGCTTCACCCGTGTTGACCCGAGATATACGAATAAAATTGCCTTAAATGTGGTAAAATATTGAGCTTTCTAATAATAGATTATTATTATTTTATAAAAGAAATGGTAACAAACAAACAAACAATCAAATCTTTCATCTTTATAGTATTAGCATAGGCAATATATTAGATATTACGCACATATTCAATAATAGTGGGCCGCCCCGGTTCTCATAGGACATACACAGCCGCACTCAGGGATACCCAACAGTGAAGAATGTTTGAATGTTTAAAATCGATCCAATTTCCTGAGATGAGCACAAATAATATTGTCTATGAAACATGATATTATAATTATAATACTATAAATATCGAAATATTAATATACATTAAAATATTAATGATATGTTGTAACTTAAGATATAGAATAACGAATAACACTCACACTTTTATTTCACGTTTTTTTAAGAAATGTGAATTGGTGAAAGAAAAGTATTATTATAATTGAATATGACATACATAAAACTGAAAAATCATTAAATTACTAAGCACTCGCCCCGGCTTAATAGTACGTGAATAAAATAATAAAAAATACTACAATTTCGGCGCAGACCTAACTCAACATTGAGTTATTGTTGACTTTTAGTAAAGTTTACATTCTAAAATAAAACAGTTTAAAGACGCAATTGGGAAACGGCTATTAATTTAAAGTTTAACAAGTCTTGTTTATTTTTAAATTCATTATAACTGAAGAACATTTACCAAAATTAAAACTGTGTAAACTGAGTGGTTAAACTTAAAGTGGCCAAATAAAATTCGCCTTGGGAAATCGTAGAAAAAAACAAAAATAGAAAATGGCTCTGGCTGTCCAATTTTAAATTTATAAATATGTAGACCGGTACCCGACCTACATGAATATTTGATTTTTAAATTAATTAGTGGGTATAAAAATTAACTGACGTCTCGACGGCAGGCTTATCATTACACTATTGGCTCTTAAGTGAGAACAACCTAGCATTTTTCTTACGTCAAATAAAATGTGATACAACGAAGAAACTGACACGTAGTTATTTAAAGATTCTAGTTCTGCATCGAATCTTAAAAATAATTAATATAATGAGTATAGATACATAAACGATTTTGCTAAAACAACATTATAGGCCTATAAATATAACGTTAACAAAAAATAGTGTAATTTAATATCGAGCGCTAGTTAGCTAAAGTGAAGTGCATTGAATAAATTATTTTTAAAATATAAATAAGCGGTTTGATTTTTGTTTAATAAATTTATGTTATTTTACTAAAATGTCACCGCAGAAAAATCCTGAGAAGCAAGGAGTTAGTCGATCAAGGATTGTATTATCACAGGTAAGATTTTTTTTCTTATTATTATTATTTTTTTTATTTACATAAGTTTTCAAAAACGAAGGAGGTTCTGAATTCAACTGTACTTTTTTTTGGGTTTAATAACAGGGTTTCCAACCTGTTGACTTGTTTGTGTTGATTTTTTTCTGTTTGAATAGAAATAGAATAGGAAATTATTGTAATCTCCACATTTATTTCCCATTTTAAGTTTGGAGTGGTACCTACATCCCAGAAACGTCGGTGACACGTCCGAATTTTATAGATAAAAATTATTTTTATTTCATCAAAACATTGAAATACCCACAACCCACAACACAGTTAAATCATTTTATTGAACTGTAATGATAATATTTATTAAAAATTTTAATCACTACATCATGGCAAGCTTGGTTATAATGTTGCTTTGAAAGATTATTAATATAGATATTTTTGTTACGTTTTTACCTTATATTTCAAAACGAAGGTAGACTTCTCCATTTATTTGAGTATATAGGTATATTATGATATTTGAGATAGTGAAATAAGATTACCGTTTACACACTGATTTGTATTTGGTTAAATTATATTTTGTAAGTAGTGATATAATATAATATTTGTACGAACTGGAACCCACGACGTCATCCGCATCATAAAACTGGCCTACGTTCAGACTGTATTCTTTCTCAGTTACGAATTTCGTACAGATCTGCTTTTTTCGTGAAATAGTATAAAACGTCCGTAAATTTTTACAGACTTTCACGTTTATAATTTGTTTGTACACGATTGTACTCATATAATATATATGTATAACTAGTTGTGGTGTTGTGTTATGTCATGTTATAATTTAGTTGTAGCAATTAAAATGTGTATGTATGATCAAACTTTCCTTATAGCAATGGCTTGATAAACGTGTTAGACTTCGTATAAAAACATTTTGGTATATATGTATATTTTTGTTTTAAATCGTGCTTATTGGACAAAATAAATGTACATATTTGTATATTTACTTTTTTAATTAGCGTCGTGTTGGAAGTTTATATATACATAAAATAGTGACTCCTCAGATCGAGTAAAGCAAAAAATGAGAAGTAAGCGATAAACATAGTTATTCTTCATAGTACGCGCTCATATGCTGATAACCACGCGAACGAAGGCGCGCATCAGCTAGTTATAGATATATCCACATAATACAAGAAAAAAAAACAATTTAAAAAAATAATCTAGATTTTGATACAGCTGTATCAAGTAAATCTTACAGAACCAATCTGAGAAAATATTCCAACCCACACTCACACATATTTAAATTGATTACACCCATATTTTTATAGTAATGGAATATATAATTAATGTGTTCCTTATCTTTGAATGACACAGGTTTCTTCCGGTGACGAAATATTTAAAACTTGTCCATCAGTCTTATCATTTAATTAGGTGTGATAGCCATAAGCGAGTTTTCTTGAATTTTAAATCTTCCATATCTAAGTTAAATTTTCAAAACTTATCTTAATTAAATTACAATGCTACACACCCTAGAGATATATCTCATAACATGTTTTCAAATTTATAATCGAATACTACTTTTAGGAACAAGATATAGACAAACTTGTAAAAATATAAGCGAAATAAAGACACAACTCAAATTTTATTTGAGCTTTTATCGTATGTGTCTGTTGCGTTGTCTTATTGATGAATATATCCGGTTTGTACATTAACATTCAAAATATTAACATTTTCATATAAATTCTTTTAGAACTAAAAATAAATCAGATCCATACCTATTTACTTTACGGATAAATGGATGTCTTATCACATCATGAATGAAACGATTCTCGTATATTGAATTATTTTCAGTTGGACCCTACTATAATAGTTATTAGTTTCTTGATTTTTATGATATATTTATATAAGATAATTTTTGTAATACAACGTTTAAATTTTTTATTGTTTGTTTTGACCATCGATTCAACACAAATAAGACAAATAACTTTATGGGCCCTTGAATATGCTTTGAATATATTACGGCCTAAATATTAACCTCGAACTTTGGTAACAAACCGTCGTGATCATTGATTGCCCTCCAATAAAAATCTATTAACTTCAGTATCAGGGGTCACACTTTCATAACATCTGTCTATATTCTAAAAATGCGGCGTACCTACCTATTTATTAGATAACGTAAAAATGCATGAAAAGTAATTACTAAGTTCATTAATTAGTTGATTAGTTGATGAGAGATGATAATAAAAAATCGAATATATACTAAAATGTTTTTATTGGTAAGGTTATCATTTAATAGGAAATACATTACACTAAAATGGACATAACTCAATTTGCTAAACATGAATCTTGCATTTCGTTTTATTTGAAAGTCATTTAAATAACCGTTAATTGAGAAACCTATTTTAAATCAATATTGACAAAAACTTGTCTCGATCAATTTATTGTCACCTGAACATCCGGCTGCTATGAACTAGATCTTGGATATTACCTAACTAACATATCACACTCACGTTTACACATTCTGTAAGATAAAGAATTTTCAGACACATATCTAAGTGACTGTTATACAAATTAATAAGTATATTGCAGTGAAATCGAAATGCTGGTGTTTTACAGCTGGTAAGACTTTAATAAAAAATTTGCAAAGCTCAAACCTAATATTATATGAATTTATATGTACTTAGTCTGGCCATAAATACTGTTACACTTAATTATAAAAAAATATTACATTTGAATTTCGAATCT
>NC_052110.1:3343821-3367965 GCF_012273895.1 Zerene cesonia
TAATAAATGTTATTTGCAGTTAACAATTTTCTTTTTTCTTTATTACAATATTTATGGCAAGACTAGGTATTTGTTTCAAACTAACAAGAATTTAGCATGTAAACATACACCAGTTTTGAATGCTATGTTTATTTCTTTACACATAAATAACTAATATATACAAAATAAATATTAGAAGAAGAGAAGACTAATCAAGTTACGTTATTATCTTAATAATACGTTTATTGAATTTTTATTACCCTTGTTAACCACCGCCTGTAAAAGATTTCACAATCATTTGCAACCGTTAAACGTCGAAAACCGGATATTTTTTTGTAACTGAATTATCTACACCGTAGACAGATTGTCTGTAGGCGGATCAAAGGCTTTGAGAGGTATATTTTACCAAGCTATATGTGTGTAACGTAAGTTTTTATATCTTCTATCTCCGGCTTCGCACGGGTGAAATTATGCATGTAACATACATATAAATCTATCAAATTGCGTTGCGTAGTTTTGAGTACATATAAAGGTAAACATACAAAAAAGGGACGGGCAGCGGGAAGCATCTTTGTTTTATTTGCATACTTACTACAACTTATACTACCGTCGCTTCTGAAGTGATCAAAAATAATAATACTTAATTAACTTACGTTACCAAACATTTAAGTAATAATCCAATTTTAACATTAACTTGTTGTTGAAGTTACCTGTTTTATTTTTGGAAATATTATTAAACAGAAATGTTGAAATAAAATCGAGTTTCTAGAATTGCTCAACTTTTTTTCGTAATACGTTTTATTATAATGTCATACAATTTATACATGAAGGAATTAGTGGTACGAACGTATTATTACGCATTCTGTCCTATTGGTGTGCAATGATATAGCTTACATGAGAACGAAATTACCAATTGATATTTTTAAATAGTAAGCAAATATCTATAAAGCTTAAATTTCTCGTATTATTATAACTAAAAAAAAATATCTGACAACACGAACCACTTAATAATGGATGAAATTCTATATGTTGTTAAAAGATAAAGGTAATTCGAAAAATATTGCTCAAGTAGTCCTTGTTAACATCTATAACATATTTTTAATATCATTATCGAAATACTCATAAGTAAAGTACTGACCGGAAGCAGTTACGTTTGTAATGATCGACAATTAGTTCAGATTACAATAGCGATAATTAATTAGTAATTGCACTCGCACGCACAGTGTTCGAATTACAAATAAAGCAATTGACATAACTCAAACGCGTTACTTTTGTAAATAATCGGAAAGTCACTCGTTATTTCTTAATTTATATTTAGACGGGAATTATATAAAACCACAAGTATTTTTAAGTATCTATTTATAGCACATGCAATGGTTGAAAGTAATTATTAATAAATACCTTGGATATTTAAAACCTGTCGTGGATTGTTACACAATATTATTATCTGTATGTACTTGTAGTGAAACCTTATATATAAGAACTATATTTACATATTCAGTAAGTATAGTTTAACTAATCAACATGTCAAATTTGATTGAACTTTTTTTATTTGTTCAAGGCGCGGTGTCTCGTGTAGGTAATTAATTACAGTTGAATCACATAAAAATTTGTCGATAAAATAAGCTGAGAGTGATTTTGTGCTTTAATATATTTTGTTGACTTTATAATTTACTAGCTGCGCCCCGCGTAAGTACGTATCCCGTAGAAATATCGGGATAGAAAGTTGCCTATGTGATATTCCAGTTGTCCAGCTATCTACGTACTAAACTACTACTAATTCATTGCAATCGGTCCAGTAGTTTTTGCGTGAAAGAGCAACAAACATATACACATCCTCACAAACTTTTGCATTTATAAAATTAGTAGGATTCAGTTTTGATTAGATAAGGTATAGCATAATATTAATTGTTTCACATACTGCTACGTTGTATAGAATGTTATGTTTCCATTAGGTGTTCCAAAGTAAAAGTAACAACCAATTAATATTCCTCCTACAAAATTATGAACAATTTATTATCAAAGTAGGGTATTTTCATTGGTTCGTTCATTTATACGCCCCTACGTTCCATTTGAATGGTTGTTTGCGCAAAATTACTAACATTTTACGTTGCAACACTCACGCGAGTACTGTTATCGGTTACGATTTACCGTATTACTAATAGCAACACACAATACTTATTAAAAAAAAATCGACATTAGTACCTTAGTGATTGATTTATAACAGCACGCACAAATCAGCGTTTAATGAATCGAAATGAAGTGGATTTATTTGAAAATTATACTTAGTGATGCATGAGCGATTGTTTGCCTTTTTTTCTAAATTTTTAGGTCACACGTGAAATCGGAGAATTACAAGAAAATTATTAACATGTGTATGTATACCCAAAATTTAATGAGATAAAATTAAAAAGGGTGTTAAACTGAGTATAAATTAACGCTCAAAAGGTCGAATTAATAAAAAATCGTAACGATTTTGGTCCCCCACATATTTTGTTCAAAAAAAAGGACATTACGCGATTTCAAGATAAGATCTCTTATTTCTTAAAACACGTTTTAACTGATTTTTAATTCCGCGAAATTATAAATACATTGTGCTATTTAAAAGGTAACAGAAACGAATTATTTTAAAATTTGCGTTCCACTATTTGTTGTTTAACAGATAAAAGTTTAATCAAAAATTTCACAAATAATATAGGTATTTCACATAAACGAACTTGAAGTAGGTAATTTCCTATATTTTATATAGTCTAACATAAACTCGTAAAATTCTAATGCATATTTAATATATTAATGTGCTTGCAAATAGCAGCATGAGAGCGCTACTCTGTGTCCTGTAATATGTCAAAGATCAGAAAGTCTGTTCATTCAATCATTTCATCCCTTTATTCCCATCATCCGTCCTTTTCTATCCTATCCTAAAAGCGAGCAACGCATGCGCATAGGTCCTACGGCTACAAAATATTCACGGGTGGTAGTGATTGCTTATAAAGGCGAAAAACCAGCCCAGTTGTCCGCTCTAATATAAAAAAAAATTACCAGCGTCACATGAAGCACACTTATCACATGTTTTTTTTTATATACATTTATTTTATTTTATTATAACGATAATTTTATTTATGAATCTTCAAATGCCTTTATTGATCCATTGGAATGCCGCATGATTTTGTTTAAAGATACATACTTGTTTTTCCAAACAAGTATCTTTAAATAAACATGTGTTGTGTGGGTTGGATATTTCCTATGCTTTCATGAAGTGTAAATGGTAATTTAATCAATTATCTTTAATAACTTAGGCTATGCTTTGTAGGCATAATAAAAAATAGGTCATTAAGTTATTTTAACTTGTTTACAATTTGAACTTTAAATTGACGTCAATGCGGAATAAAGATACTACAATTTATTTTTGTTTATTTTTCTTTTTTAAAGTCTTTAGGCTGGCTTTTGGTCTGTTTGGTTTCATCAAAAATGATTGTCTATGAAATGATTGTCCAAAAATGATGATGCGCTTCAGATTTTATTTTGCCTTTGTTACAACCGCGTGCAAATTCGTGCAAACGAAAAAATTTTCTTTTTCATACCTATTTTTTATTACATAATTTATACATATATATGAATACATATTGACTCATACACCAAACAAAATACGATTATTGAAATATGAATCTATTAAAATAAAATATAAAGTAAGAGCATTTATAAAGGAAAAACAATATATTTTGTACCTACCACTTTTATGGTTGAAGGAATATCTAAACAACAATGCAGTAATGTAATTCCTAATTATTTTAATGATACGAATTATTCCATTAATCGTTTAACTGAAATGCTAGCTTAACTTAATAAATACCGAACATTTTAAATGCATCTATCCGGTACCTAATAACAAAACAATTAAATTGCATTATTAAGGAATTGCTTACAAAAGAAATATTTTATTGTTTCCAATAAAATGGTATTGTATACTTATGTTACGGTGTTGTATACCGGATAATTAATCATTTTGCTCCTTTTAAACGACAGTTATAAAGAATTGATTATATGCATCATTGCCTTTAATTTTTCCTAGGCATATGTGATTATGAATATTTTTTATTTGTGTGAATTCAATAGTTACCCATTGCTACCATTCGTTAAGATTAAACAAATAGTGTTAAAACAATTACAAAGTAATGAATGCTTAACTTATTTTATAAGTTATATTTATTACAATTTATATTGCCTACACTATATTAAATCACATATGTAAGTATATTCAAGGGCTGATGATTCACCTTAGACGAACTAGGACTTTGAACACTATATTAATTTTATAGTGTGGGAGTAGAGCACGCCTCAACACGAATTGGGTCATCTCGCATCTATCTGTTCCTGCGATCACTGATGGAGCCAAAAGCCATATCCTTTTCTTCTCACTTACTTATCCATTCCTTTCTTCCCGTTGACGATCCTATCCTTAGTCTTTACTCTTAAAAGGCGAGCGTAGCATTTGCAGAGGTCTTAAATGTCCAAATGGTCATAGGGAACGGTGATTGCTTCACTATCACGTGACCCGCTCAGTTGCTCGCTATAACATAGTACTGTGTTATCTGTGGTATAACATAAAAACCTCCATGTTTTATATCACACGAAAGCATATAAAAAACAGCAAAAAAATGACGGGAACTATGACTTACTAGTAAGCAATCGAAAAGGTATTTTGTAAATCACACACTGTGAAATATTATTTAGTTTTATAATATGATGATGTGACTATGATGATTGACTCGTTAAAACCTTTATATAACCCCATAAATAATTATTCATGAGAAGGAAAGTTTTACAATACTATCCAACTAAAAACGAAACACAAAAAAGTTAAAAAATTCCTAGAAAATTGGTATTAAGGACTAACATACTTAAATAATATTTTGTATTTGTTTCAAATGAAAACCTTTACATTTCAGGTGTTAGCATGCCTCGCCTTGGACTTTTTGCTCATAGGCCTGGGCATGTCTATCAGCTTTGTGACTATGGTCTTACCAGACGTTCTTGATGCGAAAGAGGGACTCTCATTGAACAAAAGGCAGGCGTCATGGTTCGGTAAGTCTTTTTGTGATAATTTTTGTTAATTAAAATAGTTTTGCCACGACAACACGGTCGTCTCCTCTGCATCGATCTTTATAACTCTGGACTGTCTATAAATCTTAAAGGATGTACATAGTTTATGCCTTTATTTTTATCAACAAGCGCTGTGTTTACCTCAAGTTTTACCATATATGTGTTTAAATTAATATCGTTAAGACATTGTCACCTCTTATTTATGTCAAAATTCTCTACTCATTCAGTTACAACATTCATAATAATGCAATTGTAATTATAACGATTCCTATTTGGGCGTTTCTCTATAAATTTAGAGAGAATTATCCATAGACGAAGTTTTTAGTATGGAGGATATAATTGCTTATTATTAACCCTAATATATCCGCTTTTATTTAATATATACAATAGTATATTCGTGTGCTTGATTGTACACAAGTATTATACGTTTAGAAATAAAGACCTTTTACTTAACGAATTTTGAACGCGGTTTATTTAACATAGCGCACGAAAATAAAATAGTTAATAAATAACAATTTTTTATTACCGTCAAAAGATATAATCTCAAGCCCTCCGTAAACACCGCTGGCACACGTTACAAGTGTTCGGAACTGTATAATTAATTAACCGTTTAAAGTCCATATAAACGTCTTTAATTTCTAAAAGAATAAAAAAATGAATGTTTGTGTTTATACTTACTTCTGGAAGAATTTTTGAAATCGGTTGGGTGATTCTTGAGACAAGGCCAGTCAAAAAAATAAACAAACTCTTCGGCTTTTTTAGTTCATAAGTATGGATATAGATTAATAAATAGGTACTTGGACCACAATTGCAATGTGTCGATAACACTAAAATTACTTTCTAATAGGATTCTGATCTGATTCCCGATCCTTGATAAATGTACAAAGCTTCAATTAAAACTGTCCGTTGAAAGTGTGCTAGAATCGAGTCCAAAAGAGTCGGCTACATATAATCATTCAAACATACAGGTGAAGCTAATAAAAGCGTGCTAAAAAACGATAATCATCTATAGATTGCAGGATACCACAATCATAAATTATAGAGATTAAATACTTGATTAAATGATAAAAAAATGGTTAGTTATTCAACTATTTTTTCTTCATAGTTTGTTATTTGAACGCTTGAAGTAAAGCGTTACGATTTAAATGGTTAATAAATTTTACGACTGGTATTACACGTTATTTATAATTTGTTTGCTTTTACTGATGACTGTTATTATATAATTATACTTTGACTACAGTAGTATCACTCATATTTTTTATAGTTATGAAAATGTATTCAATTCAATATATGTTATTTTAGACTAGAAAAGAAGACAGCTCGGGAAATTATACGTGCTCAGTTTCCGTTCCCGTGATTTCCGAGATAAAACCACAGATAACAGAAAACTGTCCTTTGTCGGGTTTTAAACTATCTTTGCACCGTTTCATCCTAATGGGTTGTTGTATTAGGTGTGAAGAAGAAATATATAATTACAACATTACCTAACTTATATCTATAAAACTAACATTGCTTTTAAACGAATATCACAAGACCAATAACATTTTTCTTAAGCTTTTGTATTCTATTTATTAAAAGCCCAACGAACGCAATTGCCCACCAATTAAACTCAACTGTATTCCATCGCTACTTAAGTCTCATTCATAGTACACATTTAATGAGCAAAAGTTGGTTAACAATGTTGCTGCAAGCTTCATTTAAATGACGATCCTTCGAGAGCATAGCTGAATAGCAGATAGCCAGCAATGTTGCTCAAAGCAGCATACCAACAATAGCAACATGCTGACAGCAATTCTGTTACGTACTAATTCGACTTTATGCAAAAAATATGTTTACTATGATCATGGGGCCTTACAGTGAGTGGTGGGTGGACACATTCCGCTCCACATGGAAAAATTAATTCCGCTTAAAAAAAATCTGTATGAAATTGATATTGTATTTGAGCAATATTCCAGCGGAAGCTATGAAATTTAATATATTGATTTTATTCATTAGACAAAAAAAACGAGATCTTTAAAAAACATTTAATTAATTCACACGATCCATTTAACCCTAAAGTGTAGGTATATTTACGGCTCGTGATAAATCAATTAAGCAATCAAAGGTTTTCTATCTTCGACTTTATATAAGTTAATAAGAAGTCATTTCGGTGTCAAAATTTTATGGCCCATTAAAATTTAACAATTTCAATTAACGATCACGAGTGGCCGAGAGGTCACCATCACAGATAACATAATAACTATACTAGTACTATTTAATTTTTAGTTTTATAGCATTGAAATGCTTAATAAATGAGAAAATTTGATCCTGCCTCGTGATCAAATTTTTTCTATTCTTTCAAAATTTCTCATATACTAGTACTATTTTGTATTCTGTGACGATATTTAAAAAACATGAGTTCGAATCCTGATCGATTTTATATCCCTTAAATAATTTTCATATGCCTATATCTTAGTCAGAGAAATATATAAATAGTCATAGGATTTACACGCATAGTCGTCTCGTAATATTTCCGAGGTAATAACTATATAACTCACGGTTCACATATCTACCTAACGGGCATAAGTTTTGTTAAATCGGTCAAGTAGTTTTTGAAATAAGTGCATTCATACACACTAACAAATAACCAAACCCTTCAGCCGTCTTTAACTTAAAAATTATTATAATAAAGATAGAACACATCATATTATATAATAACAATTCTTTATTTTTATGAGTACAAAGTGTTTCATTGATTTACCACAATATTAATATTACACCTACTACTACTAACAAACCCTATGACTGATTCATCTTATTCATTTATCGCTATGATTATTCCAGGTAGCATGGCGTATCTTTGCCAACCACTGGGCAGCATATTCTCGGGCCCGCTGCTGGATTATTTCGGGCGAAAGAAGGCTCTATTGCTAGTTAACATACCACACTTAATTGCGTGGCTATTGATGTACTTCGCATGGGACGTTCCATCGCTTTTCATCGCCAATGCTTTACTGGGCATAGGAACTGGAATAATGGAGGCACCTTCGGTCACTTATGTGGGTGAAATCAGGTAAGAATGTAACCAATGTATACTATAAACTATAACATATATAACAAACTCCTTATTTCTCATTAATAAAAAAGAGTATTTTTTGTATACCAAATTTAAGACCACCAAAGGGTATCTCAGGAATTAAGGTACACCACACCACACCTTGAATATGTACGTGATACCTGAATTATAATAGAAGTACCACGGACCGCTAGTGATAAAATAAAATAAAAAAATACACTTTAGTTGAATATTGCTAACATCTTTGATATCTGTCTACTACGACTATACGTTTCAGTTCTTATAATTACGGCGCTCAACTAATATATAAAATTGCTTTCATTGATCAATCCTGCCGGGGACAATTTATTACTTTATCAGATTATTATACCTCATTTAATGTCATATTTACCATGTATTTGTCACTTGGAGTCTAATATATGACACTTAACACCGGCTGTTAAACCGGCCTTGACCCAATAAAATGTATTATCATTAAAATATTTTAACAACATTTCTCATTGATTTATAAAGGTGTGATGAATCATTTGTTATCGTTCACAAATTGTCGTGTTTTACTACGCTAAATTGATTAATTTCGTCTTTATAAAAACTTATAAATTCTCGGTAGTTATGTTTTGCATACCGTGTTTGAAGCGTGCTAATAATTTATTGAATTCTTGAACAGATTTGATGAGGATTCTTTTCTACTGTATAATATATCCAAACCAGAGGCTTCTGCTTAACATATATAAAAAAAGATCACAATCGCGTGTTTCTCATAAACATTTATAATGCCTTGTTATTTAGTTATTTAATAGGTTAGAATCCATTAACAAATGAATGTTATTACAATTTTCTCAGTTCCTTTTCTTTGAGTCATTGTGTTATATACATTCCTAAGTTATATCATCGGGTCAGCATTAAACTGTCAGCAAAAATGTTATTTGGTATTTGTACTTACTTACTTACCCCGTAGCAAATTGGCTAATAAAAGTTATTTATCACTTTATTTTCTCACTATTTCTAGCCTGGCTGTCACGGATGCATCCTTCCTTGATGATTCCGCAACAAAATGAACATATATAAAAACTTTTTGTTTTTTGCTTTAATATTTGTTTTCTTTTTTGTTATTATATTTTGCTTTAATAAAAGAAGGCCTTTTAGTCAGTATTTGTTTTAGACATTATTGAAAAAAAAAAATAGGTAAACAATTAAACATAATATATGTCATACTACCAAATAAATGTCATACTTATCTATTACATGTATCTCGTGAATTAATATGATATTTAAATAAAATATTAAACGATTTTGATACAAATTTCAAAGCGTTTAGAAAATAGTATGTTCCTAGGTATTAATAAAACGTATTAACTAAATGCCTTTTTCTCAAGATATCTGTTAGATTTATCGATGGAGTTAATATTTAAGATTACTATCAATGATTTATCCACTTTATTAATCACCTGATTGATAAAACATTATATGTAATACCACTATTACTAACAGATTATAAAACCATTAACTAATCACCCAGAGATATTTAGATTTGTTGTAGTTTATCTTTAGGTCAAATTTAAATTATCTTGCTTGTTTGTTGTTATAGATAACTGAAGAAAACGCTGTCTTTCTTTCACTATATGCAGATCAATGTTTAAATCCAACATAACTATTCCTAGTTATGACTTATAGACATATACATTTTAATCTTTATGTAGTGTAAAAGAAATTCTAATTCACTTCAAGCTTTTAAACAGATTACACCTTAGACATAATTTGTAAGTAAACAGAATTAAGCAGTGGTGGCTCAGTGGTGAGAACCTCGGACTTTAAAATCGATAGGTCGGGGTTCGAGACCGGGCGGAGCGCGCAGGAAATAAATTGATTTTTCAATTTATCTGCGCATGTAGATAACATCACCACTGCTTAAAACGGTGAAGGAAAACATCGTGAGGAAACCGGCATGTCCGAGAATCAAAAGTTCGACGACATGTGACATCTGCCAACCCGCACTTGGCCAGCGTGGTGGATTATGGCCTGAACCCTCATAGGAGGCCTGTGTCCCAGCAGTGGGAACATGTATGGGCTGATGATGATGAAACAGAATTACAAATTACATCTACGATCTGATTATTATAGTTCAATTTTCTTGCTTAAATAATCAGAGTCACCGTTCGGTCTCAGCATTAACTATATAGCTATTCTCTCCTTATTCCTTTACATTTATATTGCTTAGCTTCACACAATGCATTTACGACTATTTCTTGGATGTGGTAGTCGAGCACGCTTCGGCACGAATTGGGCCAGCTCGCACCGGGGAAGTACCACACCCCCACAGAAAACCGGCGTGAAATAATAGCTTGCTATTGTGTTTCGTACGGTGAGTGGGGGAGCCGGAGACCTATTTCCTTCTCCTAGCCCTTCCCAGTCCATTCCTTCTTTCCAGTCATCAATCCTTTCCTTATCCCTTATCCCTTAAAAGCGGGCAGCGCATTTTCAGAGGTCTAAGCCTTTACGAATGTTTATGGGCGGTGGTGATCGCTTACCATCAGGCGAACCACCTGCTCAGTTGCCCGCTATGACATAAAAAAAAAAAAAAAAAAAAAAATGCTTATCAAAACCACATTTACAATTGGTTTTTTCAAATTCAATCAATTATCATTTGATCATGGACACTGATAATAAACATATTTACTTTTACTTCAGTTATTCTATTTATATCAAATCTATCAACAGTGTATTCTTTCTCACGTCTGTACATTAAATTACATATTAATCCACACCCTTATACAAATCCTGTTACACTGGGCTTCTGTAATAAATAAACGACATTTTTCTTAACGAATATTTTTATGCCTTACTCGTTTCTAATTGCTTAGATCGTAAAGGTCTGTTACGTTCTACATGGCATATTAACATGTTAAGATAAATAAGGCCTAGAGTTTTCTGTCTTGCTTCGGTATCTGTTTTTAGTCCAGCACCTAGACGTTAATGAAAGAGGTGACAAATTACTAAAGATATTTTAATCGTGTAATTACTGTTTCATAATCCAGACGTAAATGTTAACCACACGTTAGAAATATCGCAATATTTAATAGTAAATTTCCTTTACTTATCGTGATTAATATCTTAATTGAATGTTGAAAATTTACTTTCAACCTATTTAAATGGAAATTGGCATACAAGCCAAATAGTGGTTTTATTTCTATCTAAATTCCTGTATGATTATAGTGATGATGTGTTACTGAGAAGCAGTATGCGTATGCCGTATACAGTGTTTGTATTTTTATTAGAGAATGCGTTAACACATAAGGCTCCCAGGGAAGGATCCTGGCGTATGTCGAACTGCCGTGATTGAAAGCTATCGATTTCAGTAGCGTAAAAGTAATTTTTAATGTACGAATAGGTATACTTGTGTTTTTTTATTTGTGTATGTGTGTGTGTGTGGTGTGGGGAGGGGAGGCGTATGTTAAAAACTGATATATCATACGAGCTCTAGAAACTATGGTAATAATTATGAAAAAGAAATTAATGGTTCATCCCATTAAACTGCATAGAACTATATGATCAAAATATAAATCTGAATTAGTATCATACTCCACTAGCTCAAAGATTGTTAATGTATGATAATATTTGTTTTCAGCGATCCATCGGTGCGTGGTATCCTTACAACATTGACCAATTGTTTCACCTCGACGGGCATGTTCATCGCGTATCTACTTGGTACAGTGCTCACTTGGAGACAGGCAGCACTTGTGTCGCTGACTGTTCCTGTCGCCACAATGCTTTTAGTGTTATTCGTGAGTATGGAAGATTTATTAACAAAATAAGTATAAGTGCCTATTCCTTATTTGTTTGTTCCTATAATATTTCTATAAATATGTATTATTAAGTGGATATTAATAGTCGTTAGTAAACCTATATTTAGGTCTATTTATAGGTTAATCTGAATATTGTGACGCATTTCGTGGGGAATCTGCTCAATTCACATGTTAATAATGATAAAAATTGTCATTTTTCTGCATAATTAATGGACCTAACGTTTACATTATTTAAAAGCGTTTTGTATAATTTTTCTACCACATTTAAATTTTATACTAACCGGACGCTCTACATATTTATTTCAAATAAAATAGCTCGTCTATCAAGCAGATAATAGTTTAAATAATTAATGGACCTATATAAACATTACAGAGAGCGTTATATGAATTTATTCAACGACTCAAAACGTTCTCAGGCATGGACTCGGTAAATTCCTTAACAATCTCTAACATAAAAAGATAACCAAACCGCTAGATGAGCCCACATTAACCTTTTTTAAGGGAAGTCGAATCACCCGTCAAACCCGTTGTAGCCACTTTTTAGACATAGTTTCAAACATGGACATTTCATTGTTTTGTTTTAAGTCAAGCTTCAAGGACGCCACCAAAATGAAAAAAACGTTTAATTCATGGGCAATAACCTCTATAATTCTGTCAGTTCTGTACAATATTCGTTGTAATGAGTCTAGGTAGAAGTAAAGGTCAGACATTAAAGCCAGACGGTGCAATTATTTTGTTAGTAGTATATTATATAGTATTTTAATCACAGTGTAGCAGCTAGCAATCGGGAAGTTGGAGTTTTAAACCAAATAGATATAATTATTATTGGTGCTCAAAATGTGGTTTATTAAAATCCCGCTCTATTCTTATATTATGCTTTTTCAATATGTTAACATGCGTGATTATAATATAAATATTCCATTATGGGAAGTGGTATTTCTTATCTTATTAACCTTTAAAATAAAATTGTTTGTATTAGATTTTTTACACAATATAGTGTTGCTAATGTGCGCATATTTGAATACCAATACCACAGATAATTTAATACTACATCAGTAGTACAATTGAGACCGAAACTAATTGTTTTAATAAATTTTCTGTCTGTGCAAGGAGTGCAATGACAGCAAAGCAAATGCTATTGCTGTCATTGCACTGCTTAGTTTATTCTTATTATTCATTCGGTTGTGTTTATATATAATGACATTCAATTTTACAATGTCTTCAACTTAAAAAAATATATTATATTGATAATTATGGTTTCCATTCGTTATATCTCCATCTATCGTACAATAAAATTTACATCCAATGTATATAATTTAATCTATAAAAATGAAGCTTTCTTTAGTTTAAGATAACATAAAAATCCACTTCGTTTAATCTAAGGTCGGTTGACAGATAATCTATTAGAATCAATGTTTCAAAACCAGCCGGCCTTGTAAGGGTTTTTAAAAATGTCTACACATTATCTATTTCCAAATAACACTTCATTATAATATGACGATTACTTTAAATTTATTACGTTCAAGGCCGTTTTTAGAATAAAGGGACCGTTATCTGTTTTTGATCGGTTATTATTGTTTTTATTTGTTTTAATTAATTTGTTAGTTGTGTTTGACTGTTCAATATACAAAATATTAGGATGTTAAAGTTGATAGGTAAAATAGTTGTACAATGCATTCAAGAATTCATTATTTTCCTTTATTCCTTAATTTTATGGTGATTATATTTTGTATAACCACTACATAAATTTGGCTTTACGTAAGGTGGAAGTCTTTGTTTGTGTGCTACATCAAACTAAAATTATAAAGATACTAGCAGACCCGGCAAACGCTGTTCTGCCTTACTCTTATCATTTAGGGGTATGAAACAGTTAAACCATTGCAAAAGTTATAACTAGTTATGAGAAGTATTTAAGGAATTTAAAAATAATTATAACAGAAAATTACTCGTTAAATTGCTTCTCTTGCTGAATTAAATACAAAAAAAAAGGTGCTACAGGAATTTACCTCAGAAAAAGTCAAACATTTTAAACATAGGTGGTTAGTCAGCTATTTATTTACATGTTTTATAAACAATGTAACAAGCTCAACCACAAATAATAAAAGGGTAGGAACGAAAAACATGCTTATAAAAAAATATATGACGAATAACATAGGCTACAATGTTTAACTGGCTAGTTATTTTAATTAAGTATCAAGCCTTATCAATATAAAATGTTAGAAAAGGACCGCATACCAGAATGTTTCTCATATTTATGTTTTTAATTAAATTGACATTATTTTTTCAGGTTCCTGAAACTCCTATTTGGTTGATGTCTAAAGGTCGCCAGAAAGAAGCCCTTCGGTCGCTGTGCCGTCTCCGAGGTTGGGCCCAACCAGAAGACGTGAAAGAGGAATTCGATCAACTTGTACAATACAACGATATTCTACAGCAATGCGTTATTTGTGTGAAAGAAGCGCGATCAGACTTAGAGCCTTGTGAACATAAGAATTGTAATATATTCAAGAGGATCGTTTTACAATTCAAACACGTATTCTTTGTAAAGGAGACCATGAGGCCTTTCGCTCTTGTGATGGGTTATTTCTTCTTCTATACATTGAGCGGCTTGTCGCCCGTACGACCCAATATGGTGAATGTATGCAGGGCTTTAGGAATGAAATTCGATCCTAAAACTATTGTTGTAAGTATAAAAATATTAATAGATACTATACGATACTATCATAACGTAGGAGAAAAATATGCTCATTTTTTTCTTTGAATAGGAAACTAACTAATATGCTAAATAATCTCTTTCTTTAGCAAGGGTCGAATAATAACATTATATCTAGACTATACCATATTTTAAATTTCTTTACTAAAATCATAATAATAGCTATAACAGTAATAACAGAAAATTATCCTTGTAATACGTATGGCATTGGCATGACATATTGTAGGAGTTATTTACTAATATGGCTTTATAATAATGCCTTAGCTGATTGAATCTGATTTCGTTTTATCATTTGAAATGCCTTTCTAGATATCACATTTTAGGGCACCATTAAAAGAGTATTTCATCAAATTATGTATGTGATAAATTTCACTACTATCCGAATTATATTTATATTTAAGTTCGATGGCAATTTAAATTGTTTGGTTGTAATTTTAATAAATATATACTATTATTGCGTCCATCAATTGATCAATACGAAGTAATTAAATAACTTAGTACATTTTTCACATTCTCTATTCACAACAGCACATTTGTTCGTTTCAGGTCGTCATTGGCGTTGTTTTTATCATAATGAATCTCCTGTCCGCAGCCATAGTAAAGATTATAGGAAAACGAAAATTAGTCTTAACATCTCTATTTGCCACAGCACTCTGCAGCTTAGCTATTAGTGTATACGCACGTTCAAGTATTCCTGAGAGTGTATTCTCGTATGAAGCCAGTACATTCCCGGAACAAAGGGAAATTCTACCCGTATTTCTATTTATGATGCTGGTATCGTTTAGTAGTTTGGGTATACCATGGGTGCTTTTGTCAGAGGTCTTTCCATTTAGGTAAGCTTTTATTTCTCTTGAGTATTAATATTATTATATTAATAAGCTACGTTGAGCAAATCCTTCTTTTTTTCTTTATAAGAAATGCTTTTATATTTCAAAGGTATTTATATTTCAGTAGCTATTTTGAAATTATTATGACAGCACCTGTCAAAATACTATATTAATTTTTATATCATATATAAGAGGTTACTCATTACACAAATGTGCAATGACTCGGGTCTCCAAGAATTTAAAAAACTGTTTTTACAAGTCTGAACTTAATTTTTCAAGAGCAATAATAATCAACTTTATGTGTTCTTTAAAAAAATAATGTTAATGATAATGCAGATAAAAATTCACCATATAATTCTGTCTCACCTATGTTATTTACATGTCATACATAAACTCAAATGATGTTTTATTATAATTTAGTTCATATACCTAGTAAAAAATTTGTACACTATAATTCAAAATACTTTTTTTTTTCAGGAGCCGTGGTTTAGCTACGGGCTTAGCAGCTGCCTTGAGCTACACCATATTCTTCATCGCAGCTAAAACGAATTACAATTTAGAAGCAAACTTCCATCTCAGTGGCACATTCTCGTTTTACGGTATAATAGGTATTATCGGAACGTTATACCTTTACTTCTACTTGCCAGAAACTGAGAAAAAGACATTAGTAGAAATAGAAGCTTATTATAAAGGCAGCCAGAAAATATTTGCAGATGATTTCTTGATAAATGCCTTCAGAAAGAAAACTTGCACCAATAACGATGTTGATAAACCTATGCTAGTCAAATAACTACCTCAATTTTATAAATTGCGAATTACCGTGCACGAATCTTTCATCAACTTTTGATAAAATATGTAAGTAATTAATTGTACATTGAAGCTATTTTAGAATTGTTACCTAAATAAATTAGATAAAATTTAGTTTTATTAAGGAAATAAGTGTTCATAAGTTATTGTTAACTGATATTACATTATATTTTTTATAACTTCTTGTGTTTTCTTCCAATCTATACCTTCAATAATTTATTAACATCCTATCATTCAAAACTCTGAAGAAATCGCGTGTTTCGCCATTTTTGGTTGTAGCCCATGAAGAAGGTCTACCACAGTGTGATCCAATTCCATGTTTATGATTATTTGATTTTTTTGTTACTTTTAAATCTAATTTGAGCCTTCCTTCGTCTGTTTCGGATAGTACTTCTACTTCTTCATCGTCAGCCGAAACGCTTGGTTCTGTAGTATTCTTTATGTGATATAGAGCATCAATTTCAGAGTTAGTGCTAAATTCTCCTTTGCAATCATTTTCTTGGAATTCTGTAATAAAAGAAAAACTACTAGTAATATTGCATTGCTTTAGGAAAATAGAATTAATACAATTTTATTGAAGAAAACTTAGTGTAATGGTCTAATTTAAATTCAAGTTCGTTTTAAATGAAATTACAAAGCCATATTTTAATAATAAATAATAATACGTTCAAAAGTAAACTACATTATCTAAGTGACAATTGCTTTATTGTAAACGATTTTTATTAATTTTCATTCCATTCCTCGTTGTTGTGATCCACGTACGTGGTCTTTGACATTTTGTTTTGCACGAAATGCTTGAATTCTTAACTTGTTTACGTTTTTTTAGCTCTATATGATTCGCATATAAAGTTGATTTTTTCGTACGATGTGTAAGTTTTTGACGATCCTCAATTGTACTTCTCGTGACTGAAGTACTATGAAATGTGGACGAGTAAATAACATCTGTATGTGATGATGAATTTGTTGTATCAGTATCTCCATTTGTACTAAGGGGCTGTGTGTTTGCCGTAAATATTTCATTCGATTCATGAGTTATAGGCCACTTGACTAATAATTCTAAAGTCGTATCCCATGTTTTAGGACGATTACAATCATGCAAACAAATAATAGATTTGCCGTTCACAATCGTTGAACTCTGCTGCAGGTGCTCTGTCAACATAGTATTTTTTGACGTTATTTTTCTATGCATCGTTGTAGTTATGTGTTTCTTCAGAGGAGAATTTGGGAGATCTTTAGTGATCTTGTGGCTATTTAATATTGGAAATGTATGAGAATGGTTTAAGGATATATTCGTTGATTCTGATTCCATATTATGTTCGTAAGGCGTGGTTATTTCAGAATTACTGACAAACAAGTAATAAGGTATTGTCGCTATGATTTCAGTTGTTGTCTCCCAAGTTTGAGGTCTGTCACAACACAGTAGTACAGAATTATTCCCGGGCTGTGTTGTGTTATGTGTACTTGTATATTTAGGCTTGTTATTTATAGAATCGTTAACTTTCATGGAAACCGATGTTATAGAACTAATTTGAAAGTCTGAATCTGTCATAGATGGTCTCATATTGAAGGTAGTAAAATTTTCAGTTTTTTTAGATAGAACTTCTTTGGAAGAATTGGTACTACAAGTACTATCTATAGAAGAATTTCGAGAGGTTGTAGTTAATATTTGTGTCTCATTTTTAATACCATCATTGTACGTTGTAGTTTTTGATAAGTCTTTCGACGTGAAAGTAGTCAATCCCATGTAACTAGCACAGAACAGTATGTATGTTTCCTGATAACCTGTAAATTACACAACACGTATATGTACGAAATGTCATTTCGGATAAAAAGCAACAATGTTATAAGCAAGTAAAGTAAAAATAACATAAAATAAATGTGGAGTAAAACTAGTTCACAATTTTAAAATCTTTATTTAGTACATGCTTTGTCTTAATAAACTAGCATGTGAAATCTTGCACACCGGAGGTACATTGGCTGTTTACTTTTGTCATGTATTCTGAAAGAGAATGAAACTGTTTTTAGACTACAATATATCAATTATTTTGTAATATGTACAAGCCAAATCTAGTTTTACTCCCTTGTAGACTGGTACAAAGTTAAAAAAAACCTTAAATTAATTATACTGGCACCTCGTTCATAAACACTACTAGAAATCCCTTTTTTGACTAAAATATCCAAAAATTCCGTCATAGACTTGTTTCAATACGAATGCAATAAGATATATTAACGTTCCTTGATCTTTGCGTTAGCTCTTTTACAAAATCATACTGTTCTACATATCTTTATGAAATTGTTACATACGTGTTCCATAATCACAGTTATATTCGTACATATCGCACTGATCAAGGAAGCTGCGTCGGGTGCATCCATCGGGAGATGTTGCGCAAACCATTCTACTGTCGTGGATACAAGTGGAAGCCATGTTGCAGTAGTTGACGGGCTTGTGAATTGTGAAAGAAGTTTTCCATTATTAACTCTTTGGATTAAATAGAGTTTAAACATGTAGATCATTACAGAGGCTATGTCTTTTTCAATTGATTAGTAGCTTTTTAGTTACGCTTGCGTAGTCTATGGAAAAAGGGATTAAACCGCACAGTACACGTCCCCATGAGATTCCCTATTATCCTATGTCTTTTCTCGGGTTTCAAACTATCTCTATACCAAATTTCATACTAATCGGTTCAGTGGTTTAGACGTGGAGAGGAGACTGACAGACAGGGTTAATGTCGCATTTACAAAAAAAGTAAAGTTTGGTTTTGGGTATTTACCGATACTTATATCTTAATGATGGAATTCGTTAGCTCTAAATGTGAGGTAATAAAAACCAAGCCTTTATTTGAATATTACAATAGACTTTTATAGATCGAGCACAATACATTCGACACAATACGTTCTACTGATATGAGAGAACAAAGTAACACCTTTGTAAAAATTTCAATGTATACAATATGACGATATTAAATACTTAGTTTACGAGTTCATGACTAATGTAATGAGTGTTTGTACAGCCGTAAAATCGTTTTAAATACTCATAATCTTCTTATTAACATGAATACATATTTTTACCCGATTAAGTCACACAAAAAATTAACATGGAGCATTTCACGTGAAGCAGGCAGCGAAATAATAAATTCTATATTTAGTACAACTGGCGACAATACTCTTTGATGATAGAATCAACTAAATTGTCTTATTTGCTCTTATACAGAATAAGAAAATGATAGAATCCTGGTCATTCTTATCAGGATAGTAAGCCAAACTCATGAAATTATTGTACCGTCACCGAACCTTCTACAATGTTCGAATTAAATATGTCCGTTTAAAACTTTAAAGTGGGTCAAAATCGAGTGTAAAGAGCCGGTCACATATATAACATATATTAACATTCAAACATACAGATGAAGCTTCCGATTTCAGATATATTTTAGTAGACATATTATAAAAATGTAAAATTTGCCTATGCAGGATTACTTTTCAAAATAGAGGTCTTTGAGAATTTCAGTAAACGTAATGTACGTATTCGATCGTCATTGTGAGTTGATAAATAGTAATTTTTATGCGAATTGAAGCCTAAATAACATCCTACGTTTAATAACCTTTTTTATCTTCACATTTTAAATTTAAAATTAAGATATTTTTAAATTAAAAGGAAATTATACTTTTTTTTCTCGTAAAAATCGATTAGCACATTTTTAAATTCGTTTAGATCATTAAATAAATAGCTTATTTTATATTATCTTTTAACTTCAAACCAAGTTTTATAGTCGGCTTTATACGAAGCATTTAAAAACAGATGAACGATTACAATTAGAATTTTCGTACAAAAAAAAATTATTACATACGTATGATAAATGTTGCTCCGACCAGTTCAATAATAGAGCTGAAATAAATGTTGTCATGTACCTTAACGAAAGCAAACATCAAAAATCTATTTTTTTTTTTGGTTTTGTATCATCCGCGCTTTTCATCATGTTTGTGGAACTTTGAAACAGACTAAAACCACCAGAGCAACACGACCATATTTTAAGAACTTTTTGGTTAAATTAAGTCCCAATATTAAATAGATTATTTATAGCCTAAGAACTTACCAAATATCAAAATATGAAACATATTTTTATTTGTAACAAGGCATTTCTAGATTATGTTCAAAAACATTATACTGGAATTGTTTGTTATACGACTTCAAAACAATAAAATAAGTGGCGAAATCGGAGATTGGAAATTAAATCCTGCGGATGTATATGTTACTGAAACAAACCAATTTTAACGATGACGAAATAATAATAAAAATTATATTTTCCAATGATTTTAAAGACGTTCGTCTGGATGTTCATTGATAGTTGTTAAATTATTTAATAAATGGAATAGATTTCGCTATTTCTATTTCTTTAGAAAATACAGAAGAAAACCTACATGGTAAAGAAATTGACAAACAATAGGGAAAGGAAAGGCATAGATAAAGTAACAAGAAGTAAAAATCCGGGGTTCGATTCTGGATGGAGAAAAAAATGTCTTAGTCTTGCAGGATACTACAGAAGGCTGATTGCCAAATTCAAAAATCGATCAATGATATAGATGTGCTTGCTGCTCCATACGACCATACCCCACAAAGGGACATGTGTCTTCACTTTTATGATGTTATATTTCTTAATATACCGATACAAGACAAGCACGATGATATAATTTTGTTATAATGATAATTGTAAGATACCGGTATGTCACCATTGATAATAGTACCTAGTTTCATAAATAATCCGCTCAGCATACTATACAGGATGTCCCCATAGATTGTACACTTTACAGATCGTGTCGCGCATGTGATCCTGTGCTCTATAGCACTTATAGTTATGCATATGCTAATTGCGTAAAAATATGAAAACAACGTAACGTTCGAAAAAAAATCCTTAAACTTTTTGTATTTATACATCCTCTAGCTTCGCGCAGCCGGCATATTCTAAACCGTTAATGTGGGTATTGTATCTATGAAAACAATCTTATACTTAAGCGCGCCAGCGGATGGCAAAGGGCAAACCGGTTCAGGATTGCCAGTTGCATACAAAGAATTTAAGTATTCGTCTGATGAAATGCGTCTGTTACTTCTGGTAATACAAGTTACAAATATTTGACTAAGAAGTATCACATCAACACGATTTGTCATTTTTGTCATATTTATGTCGTAGGTAATTAATCTTCGCAACCACTTCATTGGGTAAATCCTTAAGAAAATAGACAGTGCTTATAACATATGTCATTTCTTAGAAGAATTAACAGATCTGCTTATTTTATTATCTTGACTGATTCATTTATCATACATAGAGAATGCTAAAACTAACATAAGGTAAGTAGAACATTACATCTGATTCATTTAATTTAAATAGCCGATGATATTATTTTCTAAGTGCACAACCTTACTAGTTCAAATTATAACTTTAACGTTTATATTAATTCATTGTTTTTTTAATGTTACTCATTTAAACTTATGAAGTAGAACTTATGTAAACTTATGTGTGTCTATTACTTCTGAGTTATTCGTTCGACAATTTAATCACTCCATAATTTGTATGCAGATTGACTTTCCGGTGATGCGACATGCATTCCCATAGTTTTCATTATGGACTGGAGGAGATAAATTTTTCATCCCTTGTGTATCCATCATCCCTCAATGTACCTTTAGATGAATACACGGTGTAGGTGCTACAACATTTTATACATTTTTTTTTAATTGTGGGTATATATGCAAATATATATATATACATATCCTAAAGAACCGGGTCTTGATGTGATAATAAAAAATAATTGAAAACTTCAATTTAAAGTGGCCTTGATGAACAGATCAAATTATAAATTATCGAGATCCACTTTTGAAAATAAATCATGAACGATTTATAATTATTTCGTTATTAACCCACAAAACAATACTATAAGATCTAAACAAAAGCCCACCTGAAAGTACATACTATGCAATGCAATCACTCTAAATTATAATTAATTTATCTTACTAAATAACTAATGACTTTGAAACAAATCGATTTATGATATGCTACTCAAACAATATTAACCTGAAATTACAGACTTCATTAGTTCTCGACGTCTTATCTGTATATCGTCTCAAATAAGTGACAGCCGTCACTATCATAAGCACTCCATTTAATATTTACCGTCAGAACGATGCAGGTGTCTGTGTCACTGCTCTGTATCGGTTAAAAAAAACCTCTAGCGCGGGAAATCCAACGTGATACACATTTTTGTTTTAATTTTTAAAAATAAATTAGAATCAAAGTGTATATCAGTATTATTATGATTTAGAACGTAATGTTTTTACCAAAGTATATTTAAGGCATTTATTTAGTGATTATTCGCAACAAATAGTTCAAAATGGTGATAAAATTACAAATAGATGATAAGGCCCCGACCGTAAGTCGGATCAGATCCATAGGAGCACAGGTAAGTGATATTAATTTTTATAAATTTCAAATAAATAAATAAAAAACAGTGTTATCATATGACAGCCTAATTGCCTTTTAATTATCAGACCTATTTCTACCGGACAAGAAAACAAACGGTTAAAAAACGAATGCAGTTGGTTTTGAAATTGAAATTGTGTATATGCTTCATACAACAATATGAAAGTGCGGGTATTTATAATTGAAGTTATAAACTGTATGATAATATTTGCTTCGAACATGCAACGTTCATTTGTTACCGTAAAACGTTTTTATAAGTTTAAAAGGGTATCGCATTTGGCATCACATACTAATTATGTATATAATATTGAATCGAATCGTAAAATATATTTACACATATTTATTTGGCACATGATGTTTGAATAGAGAGTTCAATAAGTAGATTCGATCTACAGTTACAAAAGATTCTTTTATAGGCTCAATTTAAATAAATTACATCCATTATGTTCATTTTGTACTGCAACTGTAGTTAGGCAATCTTATACTTACCTCTTGCTTTGAGCTCGACTTCCTTATAATTCAATCGCTACTAAATTGGAAAGATTTTATAATCTAAGTTACGTTTAGTAAATATAGGTAGGTTATTGTAAATATATAGTGTATAAATATGTAGGTAATAGATATAAGACAATTTTAAAAAACGACTTCATAATAAAATCGGTCAAGTGTGAGTTGAATTCGTTAAGTTAAAGAGCATCTATTTCATTTCATTTCGTTTAAAAATTTTAAATGCCAGACTATCATATATATGCCATTAGGCTGAAAAACCAGACAGATAGACAGAAATACAGAGGGATAGCGAAGTCATAGTAATCGAAGTCATAGTCATAAGGAACCCTAAGAATCTAGTAACTACGAATAAACGAACAAATCTTACGACACAACCGTCAGCTGACTGAACATTTAAGCATGTTCCTCAGATACCCCATTTTGAAACAGATTTTTACATGTATTATCAACATATATCTTTAGTTTCAGACGTGACTAATTTACGAAAACCGACGCAACATAAGATCCATGATTCTATATACATTTGTATAGAAGATAACAATGTTTTATTCAATGGATCTTTGTTTGTTTGCGCATTTATCAACAAGCATTATTTAATATGTATTAACGTTTTTCATTTATACACTAATAAATTTTTATTTACTTTATACAGTTTATTATCAACCTAGAAACGTGTAGGAATCGTAAAAATAGAATAATTGTTTAATGAATTATCTGCAAAAATGTAGGGAAAATGTAAAAATGTATTCAAAATCTACCTTAACTTTCCATCTTATTGCACGGTATAACGGTATATAAATGGATAAACAAATATATAATTATTTCAGCTTTCGTATTTACTTTCGTATGTGTCAAAACAAAAAATCAATCAATTGTACCTCAATTA